>NW_011948426.1:4231570-4314657 GCF_000503995.2 Ceratosolen solmsi marchali | reverse complement strand
CCATGTAATGGATTCCCCCTATATATATATATATATATATATATATATATATATATATATATATATATATTTATTTATTATTATGGTTTATTTAATGTTTTATTTAATCAGCCTATATTACGAAAAAGGGTCTGGGAAATTGAGCGCTATTTTCCATCCAAATTAACGCAATAAATACTGAAACCGAATGCTAAATATAAAAATAAAAAATGAAAACGAAATAAAGTTTCAACTCAGAAAGAACACATTATCAAAGTTTCTATAATTTATATAATTTAGTCCGATTTCTAAACAATATAAATATTTGTACATGATATCTATAATACTTTTGTAATTAAAGAAATATTTGTAGCGGCAATAATTTACAAGCATCTTATTCGATAAACATTTGTACATGTGATGTGTTCGAGCGGTGAACTATATGTGTTAATAGTCGTTTTAACGCTTGGCACTGCGAAATAATTGACATGATCGATTTAATAAAAATTTTTTAATGTTAAGGATTTGATAAATAAATAATATTCTCTTGTTATTATTATCCTCGTGTGTTTTTTGTTAGCTAGGCGGTTCGTTGAATAATATCTTTGAAGAAGATACGTAATAAAAACTCGATAATTCATTCGATAAGCTGAACAGCGTGTTACAACATTACATTAATCTTATTATTTTACAACTATACAGTTCGTCCTAATTTCATATCATTAAAAATTTGAATGTATATAAATATATAAATATTTAAAAAATAGATTTTGTATGTATACAAATTATCAATTCTATTTTTCAAGTATTTTTAAATATATTTATACAAATGTATATATGTTTACGCGCGTGTGCTATATTTTATATATATATATATATATATATATATATATATATATATATACACACGCGCGCGCATATAAATCTCGATTTCATACAAATTTATGCTATTCTTAGGAGGAAATGCTATAATATATGATAATACAACTCTACCAATCAGGAACGAAACTATTGCTTATATAAATAGTAAGGAATATTCATAGCCGCCCATATGTTTAATCATTTCGATGTCAGATATCGCAATAACTTTCTTTCAATCTAATGAATCTGTTTGAAATTATTCAAATGATGATAAACATTAAATTAATTTTAGTAATAACTCGCTTTTCAATAATTTAAAAAGCATGGCAAATCAATTGCTTATAATTTTTTTTTTTTCTAATTCTTTATCGTACTATCCACCATTTGTTCTCAATTTGCAAAGTATTATAATTATGGAAGTTTTATTTGTTTTGTCACTCTTTCGTTAATTCGATTAAATTAGTTTATATATACAGCATACAAATTCAATGTTACATACTCGATTCCTTCTTCGAACATTCTTACAATTATACAAAATTTGAAATAAATAAATAGCTCAATTGTTTCACAACTTCGTGAACTTGAAGAAGACAATTTTTTAATTCCATGCATCTATGAATATATATATATATATATATATATGTGTGTGTGTGTGTGTGTATATAAAATTTGAATTATTCGATCGATAAAACAGTGTCGTGACAAGGATAATATCTCCACCCCCCCCCCCCCCATAAAACGTGCGAAATGTTAAAGCGTTAATTACCAATAAATCAGAGATCGTTATTTGGTTATGAATATGATTTTTTTATACAAACTACTTCCAACAATGTTATTTCCTAATGTAAATTTGTATCAATCAAGGTATAAAAAACAAAACAACTAATTACTTTAATTAGAAATCATTATTATTTAAAAAAAAAAAAAAAAAAAAAAAAAAAAAAAAAAAAAATCAGAGAATTTCGACTCAACAAATAATTTATATGTACACAATTAAATTAAAATATTAACATTATGTTACATATCACAAGATGGGAATAATTTTACTAATTCGTTTCAAACAAATTTTTTGCTTTTATATTGTTCCGAGTTTGACAGAAAAACAATTTTTTAACTCATTGAAAGAATAATATTTAGAATAGAATACTAATATGTATTATTTATGTTCGAGTATAGTATTAGAAAGTAATCAGGTATTTTGTACAGTCTTATCATTTTCTTCTGCCATGTTTAACTTAATTCGTTAACGATACAAAAGTTTTCGAAGACATTTACATTTTGATATTTCAAATAATTTTCAAATCAAACATATTTATTTTTACTTTATTCTCATTTCATTCAATTGATTATTTGCTTATGCTATAAAAGTCTTGCTATGAAGTCGTCATAATGACATTAAGCCTCCATTATAAAGATCAATTATAAAAATCTAACATTGCAATTGATAAATTATTTTACGAATGACAATAATTTATAAGTATAATATTTTTAAGTACTTATAAGATAACACTTCATAAGTACTCGTAAAAATAGCCTCAAATGACATAAAGATAAATATATTGTATATTATTATTGTGTTTCCAGATTATTGGGCAAGGACTACGAATTTCGCTTATTAAATTTACAATGATTTCAGCCCGATTTGATTTAATTGTACAACTTAAGGCATTCTCTTTTCAAAAGAATTGTACGAACGAGCTAGTCTGACAACATAATTAGATTCAATGCAAATCTTAGTATATAAAATATCATTAAACTGCAACGACCGATAGAAACTAGAAAAAATTCATCATCTCGTAGAACCTTGGTAAGTCTTTTTTATTCTGTCTTCATTTTCGTTTTTGTGAAGAGTCACATACTTGGAACGTGGAGCAGAAACGCGCTATTTTACTTTCGTCGACGACCTAGATCTAAGATTTTTCCTAATATTTTGATCTGCATCGTGCTGTTCATCATCCTCGGATCCACCAGACTTTTTGCTCGCTATTTGAGTAATAAGAACAGTCGTTATATTAAGAAACAAGCTATTATGTATGTTTTAAGTTAAAATTTAAGAACACGCTTACTTTCTTTCTTTTTTTGCTTTTGCTTCAATACTTTTACTTTTGATACAACAAATACTTCGTTTTCACGAGCACGTTTCTTTTGATATTGCAAGAAAACGTAAAGCATGTAGAATTGCAGGACCAAGACTGCTGCCAGAGCGGAATATCTAACTGCTGGAATATTGAAGTTACCCTCGGCACAATTCAGTGTGCTATCGATTTGATTTAGACCGTAGACGAAAACGAGAGCAGAGATAAGTACAGTGAGAATTCGAGCAATGACGAACATTGAATTGGCTACGTAAAAGGATGCTGAAAATTAGGATAGAAATGTTTGAGTCGAAAAATTTTTCATGAAATTATTTGCCCTTAAATCATTATCGATTAAATGTATAACTTCCTACCTTTAGATGCCTTTTCCTTTTGATCAACAAAGTGAATCAATCTTGCGCTATGTAACAAGCCCTCTCCAACGTGATGGAGTATTAATAGAATAATACCAACATGTTGATAGCTAAAAATTTGTAATACACATTTTTAATAAATAATAGATGATATATATATATATATATAGAAACATGTATAGTTTTTTGTTTGTTTGTTCGTTTTTCTTTTTTGTTTGTAGCGATAAATTTTAATATTACTATTTTTAATGTTGGTTTAATGCAACACCAAATAATAAATAGAGACTAGTAAGAATATTATTGCTTTAAAATTATCCAATACAATATAATAAATAGGGCATATCATCCATATGAGTATAATGGTGTCGGTATGCTTCGCCATCCGTATGGTCTGATTTTCTCGCAAGATGCCAATAATATTTTGATTGAAATGATTCTAAGGCATGGCTATCAGAATTCTTTACTGCCTTTTTAAGAAAAGACTGAAATTTTATTCAATATTTATACGAAGAGTATCGCTTATGGTTACATTATAAAATAAAACTGCAATTGCAAAAATTTTCAAGCAATAAATTAATACATTTTTTTCATCGACTTATTTCAGACGTTAAATTTCTTTTCTCGTACAATGTTTGCGTACTCCGAAAGAACTTAAACTCCGAAAGTAACTTACTTTAAAATATAAGCACCAAGTGTATATATTACACCGACAGTGGCTTGAAAAACTCTATTAGGAATTTCCTCTTTCTTCGCTCTTTGGAAGTAGAGTTCTGGATAGCAATGAAACCAGTAGGCTAGTTGGCCAATAAAGAATAATTTCAATGAAAATGACATGGGTGCGGGATAGTCCATCCATAATGCAGGTACGTTAAAGACAAAATGTTCTCTAAAATAAAAGCGCATCACCATGAGCGAATGAATAGATGAATAATTAAATCATAAATGTATCGATTGTATGGTTGAGAAGTTACCTTATTACGATGTCCATACCCCAAATAACAGAGAGAGCATAAAATACGACGAGCTGGCTGGATTCGTTAAATTTAGAAAGTTTGCTTTTGCTCAAACGAAGACGTTTTGAGATTTTCTATAAAATGAATATCTATAAGATTAATTTGTAATTACAGCTTAACAGTTACCGCACAGGAATACTAACATCGAAAATATATTCTTGAATGACGGCATGCATAATAATTGTAATGAGAAAGTAGAAGAAAATTGCACAAGGATCCTTCCATCCTGTGGTGTACTTGGTGGGCTGTGGCGGTAGCGTACCGTCGATTGAAATCAAAGAGGAGACATTGTGATGAATAGCGATGAAGGTATAAGCCCACGGAGATGTCACCTATGAATTAGAAAGAAAATTAAATGAAAGAAAATTTTCACAAAATGTTTCAATTAATCGCTAATTACTGACTTTGGCAATCACACTTTCAACCCAAATTGGAAATTTGCCCTAATCTTACGATTTAAAATAGATTCCGATTATAACATATGGAAGCAACCTGGGATTGCATTACCCACCCCTTTCAATGCGCCACCGTTCAAGAAAGGCTTGATTCGATTATTAATTCGCAGCATCTAAATGGTCTTATTTACAAAATAAAACGTTTATGATTAACGAACAACGCTGCAATTACATTAAATACAAAATGCCGAAATACAAAATCCACAGGGAATGGATCGTTTGACGATATCGCTTATATCGCTTAGTTCTCTCTCTCTCTCTCTCTCTCTCTCTCTCTCTCTATTTCTCCTGTTTCACACACACACACACACACACACACACTTTCTCTCTCTCTCTCACACACACACACACACACACAAACACACTTTCTCTCGATCAGACACACTAAATTCTTAATATTAAATCGAATGCAAAAATTAAGAAAACAAAAAAAAAAAGAACAAACACAAAAAACAAAAATTACAATGACTACAGCAACAATAATAGTAACAGTAACATACAATCAGGGTTACAGATGCGGATGACTTTAAAAATGGTAATATTATAAAGGTTGAGACGTACCTGCACCATCAGTCCGAGGACGAAGACCATCGCCACGCACGAGACAATATCAGCATGATTTTGAATAACGAACTCATGGCTCAGCATCGGCGGATTTTTATTCGAACTTTTCCTCCCCTTAATCGCGACCATCTTAGCGAATAATCGGAATAATCCTCTCGGTAACACGTCCTAACGGTAACAAGGCCACAAGACCGGAGGCCACCCTCGAGTGCGAGTGCGAGTGCGAGTGCGAGTGTAAGTGCGAGTGCGAGTGAGGCCGAGCGTAACCGGGTCCGGGTACCTACACGCCAACTGCACTGCCAGCACCACGTAATGCAAAAGCTAAACTAAAAGCTCCCAACGGCCAAGTCCACCTCCTAGCAACTCCAACTCGAAAATCCTACCGCCAACTCCACCGCCACACCGCTACGGCGTACTTAAGCTAACGAGCGAGACGGCTGCTGCCCTGTCCCGGATCTCCTCTCTCCTTCTCCAACCGACCGCTATACACTACACTACACTACCCGAGATATTGGACTTTAAGGTGCCACGCCACCAGCAGCCACGCGGAACCTTATAAAGGGGACGCTGCTACGCTCGGCAACTCTCGAATGTCAAATCCGCGTCTCCTCCTCTCGCTCGATATGCGGGTGCCCTGACCGGCGCGTGACCGTGCCGGTGACGGTAAGGTTCGCGACCGTAAACGCGACTCCTCGAGGCATTAGATGGCTGTTGGCCGTCCCTATCGTGACCTGACGGCTAGCCACCGTCATCGGGTGCTCGAGCCTACATGCCGTTATGGAGGAGAGCCGCGCAACCAACCCCTCCTCTCGACCATCAACCAAGTCGCCAAATCTCGCACCTAACAACGACGTGTAACAGCTTGAAAATCATTACCGTACTACTTACCGTATACCGGCTTACCGGGCTGCCTTTCAAAATTTCAAATTCTACCTCGACGCTCCGCGCCCCCGCCGACCCGTTTGAATTCAACGACTCCCTGCTCCGTCCTCCCCACCGGCCATCCCCAAGTCCCGTTCATCGTCTCTCCTAAACTCTGGCTAAGGAGCTAAGGTATGCGCCAAGGTAAAGAGGACGTAAATGCAATCGCCCGTTGCGGCTGTTCCGGTCCCCTGCCTCACCCGTCGTCCATGGAATGGAAAATTACCCGAGCCGGACGGACGTTAGTTAGAGCGGCTGCGTTGCTGCTCTTATGATGAACTTTTGAAATTCGACGAGGCTCGTTTGTCGATTGGGAAGGGGTGGGGTGTGGGCCACTATTCGTTTCTTACACATTCTACTTGTCCTTATAAATATTTACGCGAACGTTTAATAAGCAGGTGTGCCTTAAATAATGCTGCCAGTATAAGAGTTTGTAAAATATCGAAAATATCGAATGAAACGTATAATAAATACTACGGGCTATTTATTGTTACAGTTCAAATTCAATGTTCAAACGAATTACATTTCTTTGAAAGCAATCTCGTCGTTTATAATAGATTTCATTGGTAAAAACGTAGAGACTTGAGAGGTGTTAATTTTGCGCTGTTTCGATAATTAAATATTTTCGGTTAAGTATAATCGACGTAACTACTCCTCTTTCCTCTATAGCATTGAGATTTTTAGCACGGCATTTTCTTCCAATATCACAAGGAATCGAAATCTATTGGCAAAATCGAGTGTTTAGTTCCTCAGTATCTTATATATTACGTGCTTATGTAATATCCTAATATAACTAAAATATAACAAAACTGAATCGATTGGTGGAACGTTGGAATATCGATATGGGGGACAGATGCCTTTATTCTTTAATTTTACATTCACAGCTATTAAACATTTATCTTTAAATTGTAATGAAGAAAATAGTATTATTATATGAATCTTCAATCTATTATTATATGTGATAATCTTGTGAATGGCAAAGTCACACAAAATGAAAAATTTTGGCAATATTTTGTAAAATGGATAATCATGGACTTTGGCTATATAAAAGACGATTTTTATAACGATTAATGCTTACTCTTGTGCATTGGGATCGCGTTTTCGACGACGTACGAATAATTAATGATCTTCAAAAACCCTTCATCCCACCCTTTAAAGTACGATGTTCGCCTGCTAATCTATAAAAGATCATGGCAAAGACTTTAAGAGCTATTATTTAGAAATCTCCGATTTAATTTTTATCGTAATTCTAGCAGTTTTAATAGAACCATTAATGAACAATCAATGAATTCCTGAATTAAGGGAGATAATAGGCCATTTATTGTTTGTGTCGGATCTCGCGACGAAAAACTACTCAATAAGCCCTGCAAATGTCTAAATAATTTATCATTTGTAAGCAAATGATGCTACGTAATAAGTAATGAAAAAACAAATTAGAGAAAAATTTTTTATAAAAACCTGGTCTTGGATGGTAATAATACGAAATTATCGTGGCGCCTTTTAATGTAAGTAAGCTATTCTTTTCCAAAAATTTGAAACGCATAGTGTTGCTATAAAATTTTGAAACTTAAATTTGCAGTTTTTAAAAAAACTTATCGTGGATAATTTAAGGATCCAGGTTGATTATAAAACTATTGCCTAAACGAATCAATACATCTATGGCTAATAAAGCCCCACCGTGCTGGTATTCAAACCAGTCATCGTGTAAGAGAGAGAGAGAGAGAGAGAGAGAGAGAGAGAGAGAGAGAGAGAGAAAGTCAACCCAGCACGCACGTTGATAAACATTACAATAGTAAAACCTGTGATATAGGTCAATTAAAGATATTGATAGAGTCATGAAAATGAACGTGGATAAGAAGAAAATCGGAAATTTTAACAGTAATACACATTTATAATATTTTATTTGAAAATCTACATTTATTTTATGACACTGACCCTTCTATACTATTTGAGGTTAATCGCTGTCTGTTTAAAATTAATTAATATTGCAAATTGTAGCTATATGGATTCGATTTGACGCAACGAATTCGGATAGGCATCAATTATTTATCAAAGAGCATTCGGTGAAAAAACAAGAGCCAGAATATCCAAGGGGGCAGACGCTTTTTGTATTAAACATACCACCTTATGCGGACGTCGACTCCATAAAAAATGCATTTACAGAATCATGTGGCCCGATTAAATCTGTAACTTTTGTTAAGAATGCAAATAATGTAGACTTAGGATTTAAGAATGGATATATAGTATTTGCAAGAGAATTGGGACTCCAAAAAGCCCTGTCTCTTAACGAAAGGCATACATTAACATTAAATACAAGCAGTACACCAATATTAACAGGAATTGCAAGTAAAGTAATTTTCATAAAAATCTAATCTTGATCGTATATATAGTAATATTAAATTATTCTTTATAGAATGGTGTAAGAATTATAATGAGTCCATAATGGGTGAAAGTGAAATTAAGAAATTAATTGACAATTATATGAACGAGTATGATAAAAAGGTAGAAAAAGACCTGAGAGACGAGAAAATGATTCAAGAGACAGTGGATAACGATGGCTGGACTACTATTACGGGCAAAAAGAAAAGAGGTCAATATGCACCGGCTCGAAAAGAATCCACGATACAAAAAGTCCAATATAAAGAGGAAGAAAAGAAGCACAAGAAGCAATTATTAAACTTTTATACTTTCCAGATTAGGGAGGCAAAGAAGCAAAGTACGTATTATGTATAATAATATATATAGATAATGGAGAAAACAGTTATAATTGCTTAATTTATTTCTTTCAGATTTGGCAGAATTGCGCAAGAAATTTGAACTTGATAAGAAAAAATTAGAGCAAATAAAGACAGTACGAAAATTTAAACCATTTTAAATGTTTATAAAAATAAGATACTGTATTATTTGGTCAATTATCGAAAATTTATATCTTTAAATTTTTTTTTTTTTCTTTTATAAATGATAATTTGTTTTTGTACAGTAATATTTACCAATTGTAAATAAATTTATTTTTAAGCAGCTTTTGATGCGTATGTCTGTAATGTCCATTCAATCAAGAAATGTTGATAAGATAATGGTTGGAGAAGAGCGAGTAGTTCCTCTATAATATAATATAATTTATCACTAAATTTGTAAGATAAATAAATTTGAAAGAAAAGATAAAATCAATATAAGATACGTACGTTTATTTCCATATATACAATTAGCAGACATTGCTGCGCTGACCGCTTGGGCAAGTCTCTCCATAGCAAGATCCCTCGACGAATTATCTAATTCGTTATTATTGTGTAAAATTGCGGTGAGGGCACGGGTCATGGCTGCTAGGTGTTGGGCAGAAATTGCATGCTTATTACTCCCGCTACTTTTTAGCCGTAAAACCGAGTCCATTAACAACTGTTGTATTTTAGAGTAACACTTTTGCTGTTCTTCCTGATCTGCGGTCTCTGTCGACGCTCGTAACGGGCTTAAAATAGACCACCTGCGAGAAAATATGAATAAATAAAAAATGATCAATTTTGAAATTATTATGGAAGGGAATGGAGAATTTTTGCAAAATAATGCATTAAGGGAAAAAGCAAACCTAAAAAGTCCTGCTATCGGTGTGATTGGAGTCATGGGTATGCCTCCAGTAGGTAGGGCAGGATTATCCATTAAGGATGTCAATAATAAACTTGGATTATCATTAATCCAATTACCAATTAGTTTTAATAATTCTATTGGAGGATTTTTATCTTTGTACACCTCGCCAATTGCCGTTAATAAATTAGCTGTGAAATGTGGTACAAGATTTGGAAGTTGCTTGAGTCTATCGATTGAGTTAGGAATCAGAACGAAATAGTCGTTTAATATATGCCTTGCTAGGCCAACGCTTTGTAAGGACGTTGAACCTAATTGTTGCATCCAAATACCAGCGGCATTTAAAACGGCCTTATTCTGAGTTGCTATGGATAAGGAGACTAAATTCCCTAAAATCTTATGCCTCTGTGTCTCGGCTGGATAGAGCGATAAGAATACTGCATTTCTCACAGCAACGCTTCCGCCAGGACTTTCAAAAAAATCACTGAGAATTTCAATTAACTGTAATTCCTGAATAGCAACCGGGACATTACGATTTTTCCGTCTCTCTATTTCTCCGAAAACAAATTCTGACATCAAATCCATTTGTAAATCCATTTGCTTCCCGGATCTTCCGCATAACATTTCTAAAAATTACAATACTAGTTATGCTTATTATAAAGTTGAATGTAATACAAATAAAACTTTATGCTAATAAAATGAGCAAACCTATTCGACATAGCGCTTCCCTAGCACAAAACGGAAATTCCAACTTTCTTAATGACTGTTTTATTTCATTTGCAGCCATCTAATAATTTTTATTATTAATAAAATTAAATACGTTTTTGTGCAAAAACGAAATCAAAACAAACTTTCTCTCTCATAACTCTTAAGTGAGGCGTAAGTCTGCAGTTGTTACCCTTGAGGAGATATTTCAAGTTACATATTTGCTCAAGCACCTGCCAAACGGATTTTTCCCTCAGCAACAAATGATATTTATTTATCGTCAAATATTCTTATTTCCTATGATAATTTCGATTAAATAACGCTGGTATTTAGCAAGAATCGATTGAGCAAGTTGTTGGGTCGAGAAAGAATTTACGGCGCAATGTTGTGCGCACTGTCACGCAAAGTTAGTCATTCACTTTAAAAGAGACGGAGGAGAGCAAAGATGGATTCTTGAGAAACTTTTACGATAAAAACGGCAGTTATCAAAGTCCGAAATTCGAAGCTTTCGAGCATCGCGGAGGTCCTTCTGAATTATTTCGTCAACGTATGCGACCTTGCGAGCGGCTAAAGATGATCGTGCAGGAGCCAGTGCAGGTAAATAGCCGATATTTTTTAGCCAATAAGTTCGAGTGTGTGACGTACACGAGAGCAAGAGCTCCACAGCCTCTCCTTGATGCATCTTCTCGCGAATATATTGACATCTCGCCGATATTAATTGCTACGAAAGTCGATACTTGACTTTCTCTCTATTTCTATATCATAATGTTCACTAAATTTGCTTTCGGCCCTTTCATTAAAAAATTTTTTCCCCTGCCAAATGACTAGGTATTGAGATTATAAAAAAATCTTTTCGTGCTATGATAATCACAGAAAATATTCCGATCTCGACGATAATTTCACGACTTATTGCATTCGGTTTTTGGCCGTACATTTATATACCATTTACAAAGGCTGTGATTTTATTTTAACGAAAGCCGGCGTTAAATGAGCCCAGTAAAAGGCTTTTAAACGTCATTAGGGATAGTTAATCGTATTTTGTGCTGGTGTTTCTTGAAGCACTGAAACCATTTGACTTGGCGTTATTTATACGAGAATAAAAACAAATGCGTCATACGTCGATTGCGTATATTAAGTAAAACACATGAGCAAACATTAAATGAATAATAAATTTACTTTTAGGCAGCTATATGGCACTGCTTAAATCATTATGCTTACCCAGATGCGATATTCCTCGCTGAACGATTATTTGCTGAAGGCAAGTTGAGCATTTTTTATAGATATTAATTAATAATAAAGCAATGGACAATTTATCATATTGTTTACTACAATTTTCAGTGGACAATGAAGAAACGTTATTTCTACTTTCTACTTGCTATTATCGCTCCGGTCGCATCAGACAAGCAGAGGCATTACTTTCAAAGCGATCGTTAAATTCTCCACAGTGTAGATTTCTTTTGGCAAAGTGTTGTTACGATTTAGAAAAATATGCAGAAGCGGAAGCAGCTATAGTGGGTGGCTATTATAAGCAATTAAAGAATTTTGAAGAAATTGTCAATCAATTTGGGGATCAAGCTTGTTTCTCCCTTCAAATAATAGCCAAAATATATTATCAAATGACACGGACGGTTAAAGGAAACGATGCTCACAAGCTGGCTTTAAAGCTAAATCCTTTTTTATGGCATTCTTTCGAAGAATTGTGTAATACGGGTGAAAAAATTGATGCAAATAAAATATTTCAATTGGATAAATTAGATAGCTTATCTACGTGTATTGGCAGTACACCAATTTCTTATTGTGTGCAAGATTCAGATCTCATTGGATCTAATAACAATGCCCCAAATACTCCAGCACCTAATAATTGCAATAACATGTAAGTTAAATATTATAATATATACCATTAGCAAGTAAAATTAACCTATCTCTCCTAAAAGGAATTCAAAATGTTATTTATGCTATTTATCATTTAGTGCTATTTAATATATTGAAAGAGAATTATTGGCTAATTCAAACGTCCATTACATCATTTTAGAAATTTAATCTAATTTTCATAATCATGAATTATTAAATATTAAATATTAAATAATATTAAATAATATTTGTTGTTTATTCAAATTTTGGAAATGCATAAATAATAATGTTAAATATTGTTCAAGGACCCCTATGCAAGGAACGAATGGTTTAACTTCTAATATCAGACTTCATTCGTCAATTGAAGAAAGTCCACAAAATTTATCAAGCCATTTTAATACTTGTTCGACCATGTCCCCTCGTGGAAAACTACCTCGTTATCGAAGTTTGTTTAGTAATTCAATGAGTCCTTTGACACCAAGTTTTGGAATCTTACCTTTAGACATAAATACTCCCGAACCTCCTATTTTAGCCGTACATCCAACACTTACGGAAGCAAATGATCAAAAAAGCTTAGCTAAGCGAGTTAGCAGTATAAATGCCCATGTTGGGGTAAGGTTACATATCTTTCTTTCAAATATGAAGTAATTAATTCTCGTGCACTTATTTACGAATTATGTTTATTTACAGCAATTATTGTCAAGGAAAGAAACTCCGTTACAACAGGGCAAATTAGTATTTTCACAGTCCGGTAATACAAGTAATACGGCAAATATTGTTACAGTTACTCCAGCGACACCTGTACCTCCTCAGCCAACGCTTCAAGGTCCTAATGTAAGGAGATCATCGAGACTTTTTAGTCACAGTTACTCAGTAAAAGTAAGTAATAAAACTTAATTTTTTTTTTATTAATTGATTTCTATTAGAAATTATTCTTAATTTCTATTAGAATGCCTCAAAGGTTATTTCCACTAAAATACTTTGTTACTAATATTTGTTAAATATAAATTGGTGATATAACCATTTTAATTCATACAATATTATTATTAAATATAAATTGTAGAGATATAAATAGTCATAATTGTGTTTTGAAGCAGCTGTAGATAATATTAGGGTAATATATATATATATATATATATATATATATATATATATATATATAATGAGCATGTCAATATAATTTATTGTTTTATAAATCCATTATAATATAAAAAGTAATTAAATGTATAAAGTTTTAATCTATGATTTGACACGATAAACAATGGCTACTTTATCATATGAACATCCTCAATAGAAAAATATGTTAAATATATTTTTTTTATAAACTTTTTATTTTACTCTATAATTTGTGTATTAATTATGATATAAAAATTATGATGATAGATTTTGCAATAGATTTCGCTATAATTTTATAAATTTTTAATTAATTATTACGTTTATTATTATTATTTAAATGTAACATTTCGTTCAAGGTATATCATATAGATTTCTATATGATTGTTAAAGACTCGTGTTAAAAACCTAAAATTAATCTTCTTTCTTTCTTTTAGGAAAATAATAAATCTCCGAATCGAAATAAATTTACAACTCCAAAATCACCATCTCGTAAAACCAAAACAAGACTGTCAAAAAGTAATCTTAGTAAATCTAGTTTCAATGATTTGAATGAAAAAAATAGAAGCGAAAAGGAAAAAAGCGAAACAATTACTTCAGAGAAAATTGTAGCAAATACCAATGTTTTAAATCAAAGTAATACAATGTATGCGAGTCCGATAACAATTCAAAAGCACTCTGCAGGTATTATTTAATTAAAATTAATTTAATTGCCGATTAAAGACGAAAAAAAAATTTCCAATTCAAGAATATACAAAGGGTTAAGTGTAGAAAGTATTTTTTCTTTTTCTTTTTTAATGTAGAAGGTTTGATGTCCTTGCTAAGGCAGCTCGGTATGGCATATCAAAATTTATGTCAGTTTAATTGTATCGAAGCAGTTGAAACATTGACCATTTTGCCAGGACATCATTACAATACTGGATGGATATTATCAATGCTAGCGAAAGCACATTTTGAAATGATCGATTATAAAAAAGCAGCAAGGTAAAATTTTGTCGTAAATTTACGTAGTAGAAATAATAAGATGATAAGATATAATTACATATTACAATTGAAATATTATATTATTACAGTTATTTCGCACAAGTAAGGACATTAGAGCCTCATCGAACAGAGTTAATGGAAATTTATAGTACTGTATTGTGGCATTTACACGCAGAAGTACAACTTTCGACTTTAGCTCAAGATCTTGTAGCTGAAAATCGAAATTCCCCAGCTGCGTGGTGTGCAACTGGTAATTTGTTTTCTGCTCAAACCGAACACGAGACTGCTATTAAATTCTTTCAAAGGGCTATTCAAGTGAGTTTGCCTTTTCAAAATTTTTATATAGATCTTTATCACAGATTGCTAAACACAATTTATAAAACGAAAAATAAATATGTTGTCAATCATTTTTATACATTTTAATTAGGTGAATCCTAGTTTTCCATATGCATATACGCTTCTTGGTCATGAATATGTAATTACCGAAGAATTGGACAAAGCTATTACAGCTTTTAGAAATGCTATTAGACTTGATCCTAGACATTATAATGCCTGGTATGTTCTTAATGCTAAACGAATAAGATTCATTGGGATAATTTTTTTTTACAATAGTTATTGCTTTTATAGGTTTGGGCTAGGCACTATTTTTTCAAAACAAGAGCAGTATAGTTTAGCAGAATTACATTTTAAAAGGGCATTACAAATAAATCCTCATAATTCCGCGATAATGTGCCACATAGGCGTTGTTCAACATGCCTTAAAAAAAGTTGATCAAGCTCTAAAGACATTAAACAAGGCAATCGAAGATGATCCTGACAATACGTTGTGCAAGTTTCATCGTGCGAGTATTAATTTCTCTATTGGTAGAAATACAGAAGCTCTCAATGAGTTTGAAGAACTGAAAAATATTGTACCCAAAGAGCCACTAGTCTATTATTCTATAGGAAAAGTAAGATGCACAGTTTGTAAAAATTCTAACCTAATATACATACACTTATTTTATCAAATCAATGTAATAAGATTTGTTCTTATAGATTCATAAAAAATTAGGAAATACCCACCTTGCATTGATGTACTTTAGTTGGGCGACAGATTTGGATCCTAAAGGTGTTAATAGTCAAATCAAGGAAGCTATTCTCAGCCCTGGACAAGGCGAAGATGAATCTCTTGTAACACAATCAGGTAAATATCAATCATTTATTCTGCAATTTGTTTAAATTTTACTTAATCCTCATAGCTCATAATATTTTCTCAAATGCAATGAGCGAAGGGAATATTAAATTATTAAAAAATTACTGATACTTTCTAATTTTAAAGAATTTTCTTTCTTTTTTTTGTTTTTTTTTTTTACATACAAAAATCTTCAATAATATCTTAAATACGAAACATCTATTGGCATTTATGTCTTTTAAACAAAATGCTCACTATAATAAATATCTTAAATGACAGATGAGCCAACGCACAATAGTTCAACAGAGCAAGAAGGGGAGGCAAGTGGCGAAGCAAGTGCCGAAGGCAGTGGTATTGCTGGCAATATGACAGTCGACGCTCACGCGGATGATAGCGATGACAGTTTATGAAGCTTCGAACTGTTCAAAACTCTAAAACTGTTGAGTGATACTATCATATGCGCCATTTTAATTTGTGATGACCCGCCGTACTAGAGTGTGTGAAACGACAATGAAACAAAATTTGGACTTATTAAATAGAAATTATTAGTATGTTAATTGAATATTGGACGGCAATTCTACGCGCTTAGTAGAGATATTAAATTACCGTACCATGCCTTGTTCAATTGAAATTAGTGGCACGGAATTAACATCCGATTAAATAACTTTATTATTATTTTTTTTTTTTTGTTTTTTTTTGTTTTTGTTTTTTTTTTGTCATTAATTTACTCGTTTCCGCGACCAGCGTTAGGAAAAGAAAATCCTAACGTTTAAAAAGCAAAAAGGAAAAATACAAAAAAATAGTTGAGTAGTAAGGATTTTAATTAAGTGGTTGAGTAATGCAGAGTCTTGTGTAAATGTAAATTATTATTATTATTATTAATTATTATTATTAATTATTATTATTATTATTATTATTATTATTATTATTATTATTGCTAATCTAGATTAGTTTATATTGAATATGTGTTATACTCGATAAATAATTGCAAGTTGCATGGCAAATCTCGTTTAAGAGACTAGCCGATAAAGACGATAAAATAATTTTCCTCTAAAAAATTTGCAAAATCGACGAAATTTAGTAGACTATGCTAAATGGTGAGGGGATTCATGGAAATGAAAAACATTATCCACAATTTCAGAACAAGAAATGAAAAGGTAATTGTGGAGAAAAAAAAGTGGAACCAGAATATTTAGTTCCTTTCAAAATCAACTGTTATACGCTTTTTGTAGAATGTACATTTAAACAATTTGCATAGACTCCTCGTACATACGTGAATTCTAGAAATGTAGCTTTGTCATGTTTCACAAATACAAACCGGTTATATCTATATTTTTTAAACTATTTTTAAAACTTGTTGAAAATATTTTCAACAAAATAATAACAATATCTGTTTATTATAATTACTTTTTTTTTTTTTTTTGTTTGTTTGATAACCACATATACAAGCATAAAGTTTCAATTCTTTATTAAAATCAAGTTATATTTAATTAAGTTCACGCGTTTTCAGCTTAATAATAAATTCAAATAATTGATTTTTCTTGTAATATCTTCATATTATAAAACATTTATTTAATCGATTGCAATTCTACAAGCTATAAAATGTAATTTTTATAATGCATATAGAATAGATTTTATTAAACTGCATTGATTAGAAGCTTCCAGTACATTTACCATTAATTTAATGGAAAACGCGTGACAAAATATTATTGTATAAAAATGGATTTTTTTTTTTCAAGTTTTTAATGGAGTTCTGCTTATAAATCGTTGGATTAAAAGAAAAGATAAAAAAAAAAAAAATAACAAATAGGTCTTGCTGGGATTACAAAGCTGTGCAATGAGTCTTGAAAAAAATTAAATAGTAATGTAGCGAAGGATCAAAATAATGCTTACTTATTTTATACGTACGGCATTACTGTTTTTGAAAAAAAGAAAGAAAAAGAAAGAAAAAATGAACAGTACTGATATTAATATCGACTTTGTATCCAGTTGGAGGATATTTCGTAAATCTTGTTCCATTTGAATTCTACAACAATTCTCAAATAACATTGCGATTTATTCTTGTAAAGAGGTCTTATACCTGTATATGTAAAATAAAACATGTGATATAAATATATATCATATAAAACCATAATCGAATTTGTTGTTTAAAATAACTTTTACAAAATAGTATTAAAATTAATTATTATGATACTTAGGCAATAATTTTTGAAATATTTAGGAAAATGGCATATATATATATATATATATATATATATATATATATATAGATAGATAGGTATTTATAATATAAAATTAAAATATGAATATTCAAAACAATTTTAATTTTTTTTTTTTTCTATTTTTTTTTATTTACCGTAATATATTTGTACATTTAATGATTATATTTTTAAAAAATGTTTAAAAACTTGAATTTTATAAAAATTTAATTTTTAATTACATAATATATTTACAACTGTTATACTTATACATTAGTGATAATAAAAGATATGTCAATGAAATACTCGTAGGATTGTCATTTATTAGATTTACATTAAAAGTAAAGAAAGTAGGTAGGTAAAGTAAGTAACTAATGTCTTCTTTCTTTATATATGCATATATGCACGCACATACATATGTGTGTTTTGTTTGTTTGTGTGTGTGTGTGTGTGCGCGCGCGCGCGCGCGCGCGTGAGTTTGTGATAATAACGAGCCAGTGACAAATTTATTTATCTCGTAGGAAAATTTTATTAAATCAAGTGCTGGTGGTGTAGGCTAATTGCTTTTACACAAGTGATGCAACGAGCAAGTAAGATGAGTAACAAATACGTTGAAACCGGTAAGCGATATTCGGCACTATCACTTTCACTAATTGCTTTCCATTATAATAAAAGCTGTAGCAATGTGTAACAATTAAATTAAATATATAGCCGATAAAAGTAATTATTTTATTTAGTTTTGGGGCCAGTTGATTCTAACAAGCTTGGACGTGTTCTAACTCATGAACATTTGGCTCTTGATTTCGATGCATTTTATGTACCACCACCGGAAATTTTACAAAAATTTACAAGCGATATCATTGATCTACAAAATATTGGCATAATTAAGCAATATCCGTAAGTACACTATATTCTAGCATGTTAATTATATAGATGTTTGGGCATATTGCAGGTGCGGATTTCGTAAAGAAAAGCAATAAATACATTAAAAAAAAAGTGCCTTAAAAAACATTTATCCTTCGCTTATTAAATCAATCGATTTAATTTAATTTAATTTTTGTTTCTATTGTTTTTGTTTAATTTATTTATACACAGTCTATATAACCTATTGATAGTTCTAATATACAACCTTCATTGCGAATGAAGGAATTCTTACAGCTGTTTTAAATTAAAAAACTTTATTTTTATAGTTATAGCAATAAATACAATATTCACTTTGACGATATTGACAGTGCCAATGCGGTTTTGGAGGATGTAAAATTTTACAAAGCAAGTGGTGGTGGTACGATTGTCGAAAATACAAGCCATGGAATTAAGCGAAATATTCAATTAATGAAAAAAACAAGCCACGAAAGTGGCGTTCATGTTATCGTTGGCACAGGTTGTTCATCCCATTATGTATCTTTCGCTTTCCTTCCCCTCGCCCATCCCCGCCACTCTATGAGAAACACAGAAAATTATTTAAAAAAAAAAAAAAAAAAAAAAAAAAAAATGTAATTATACATATGTGCGTGTAATTCATGATAGTGTGGATTTATATATATATATATATATATATATATATATATATATATATATATATATATACTGTTTGAAAAACTTTTTATAAATTTAATGAAAATTTTCTTTCGAATAGATCATAGATTCAAAATGGGCAACGATTTTATGCTGCCGCTATCGTGTTCGTTAAAAAAAAAAAAAAGAAAAAACATTTTTATTGAAATTTATTCGATTATAAGGAGACGTATACGCAAACGGAAAAATACGACGTATAAAATTATAAATATTCATAACATTTCAACTTATTAATTCATACAATTAATGATTAATTCTTATAATAATATAATGAAAGATAAAAACAATTTCAATGACCATTTAGGCCACTATGTAGCTTCAACTCAATCCGACTCCGCTATGAGGAAATCGGAGGAAGAAATGTTTAATTTAATAACTAATGAATTAACCGTGGGTTGTTACGATTGTCCATCCGTAAAAGCCGGATTCATTGGTGAAGTTGGTAGTACGTGGCCCATAGCAGGTAATAAATATTCTTTTCTGAAAAATTTACCGAAGCTCTGTGCATATGTTACGTATACCGTGGCTACAAGAGCGATTGTACACGCATTAATTATCGAATGTACAATGTAATAATTTAATCATTTTTATTGACTAGCGATATAAGATAATACTAAAATATGATTTGATAAAATTAATTTTTCTAACTGATAAGCGTCTAAATTTATCGACACCTATTTGAAACTTTATTCAATTGAATACGTACTTTAAACGTGCGTTTAATAACTTTCGAGCTATTGTACAATATGTACTTGAAACTTGGTAGAAACTTGATTAATGATATATGAAATTTCTATCGCGCCTTCTGTCATTAATGAAAGAATTTTACCGGACAAAGGCTGTAATTTTATTGAAACATTCGCCGTGACTACGCTATAATATCATAAATGAAAAGAAAGAAAGAAAGAAAGAAAAGGTCAATCTTGATGTATGCTTGGGTAAAATTATTCACGGGCATTATTATTATTTTATAGATTTCGAAAAAAGGGCTATTCGAGCTGCAGCACACGTGCAAGAGCAACTTAACTGTTCCGTGAGCTTCCATCCTGGGAGAGATGTTAATGCTCCATTTGAAATCTTAAGAATATATATGGAAGCCGGAGGTGATGCGAAGAAAGCAATAATGTCACATCTAGACCGTAAGTTGGCTTAGCGCTTTAATTTCAATGTAACGCGCGACATTGTTCTCATAAATTGTAATTTTTTTAAAATTATAATCTTTTCGATCTTTCGAAAGGGACGTTCGCGAGGGATGACGAGCTCCTAACTTTTGCCGAACTGGGCTCGTATTGTCAATACGATCTTTTTGGAATCGAGTGCTCGTATTATCAATTGGACACTAAAATGGACATGCCATCGGATGCCCAACGTATAGACAAAATGCGAATTTTGAAAGAGGATGGGAGATTGGAGAAAATTTTAATGAGTCACGACATTCATACGAAACATCGTTTGGTCTGCATTAAAAATCATTATCATAGCTTTTACATGCAATAAACAAACAAAAACAAAACAAAAAACAAAAAACAAATAAAAGAAAAGAAAAAAGAAAGAAAATTAAATGAAATAAAGAGAAATAACCTTTTGTAATTTAACGTTTTGTAGATGAATTTTGGTGGTCATGGTTATGCTCATATAATAAATAACGTCCTTCCAAAAATGTTAATCAAAGGCTTTACGAAGGAAGAAATCGATACTATTACGATTAACAATCCAAAAAATTGGCTTACGTCGTAAATTCTTCCAACCAAAACTGTAAAAATCATAGTTAAAAAATAAATAAACAGAGCAAGATAATAAAGGTAGTTTAATAGTTTAATGATATTGGATGTATAATCATTTGGTGTTGTATATTAGATTAAATAAAAATTTCTTAATAAACGGATTCGTATAAATTTATTTGAAAAACCTAATCGGTGACAGATGAAAAAACTAAAATACAACGATAATTTATTTTATGGCTTCATCCAGAATATTAATTTACAGATACCCATAATTTTTTCAACTACGCTTGCTTATTTATTTATTTAAATGTGTAAGATACGAAGGTGTATAACAGATCCATAAATTTCACCTTCTATATTACCGACTTCATTATACACTTCTGTCGATGAACTTTTTTTTAATTTATATCCACGCAAAGCGCGTTATACACAAAATAATAAAACGGGTACTTTGAACCGAAAGAAAATAATAATATAACGTAAATAAAAGGATTTCTCTCATTATCGCGCGTCATTTGTTTAGAAAGTATGGAAAAATTGAAAGATTCGAACTTAAAGAAAAAAAGTTCATTAAATGTAATAATCACTTGTCATCATTTTGACAAAAATTTAACAAGCGTTTTGATAATTTTGAAAAATTCAGCAATTTAATATCTAGGCGATGCGCTTAAATGTTGGAGCGTGCAGTTGGACTTTTATTTAAGCTTTCGGAGGGAAATCCGTTGAAAATAGTTAAAAGTCAATAATCAACCTCATTTAAATAGATATAGTCGTGTGGCGGCGGTGCTCAACGAGGAAAAATATCGATCCGACTAACATAAGTGAGAATCATAAATCGCGCGTTATAAGCCACGATAGTACACAATTTATATTTATGTAGTCATGTATCTCATAATAAAGCCAAAGACTTTTAAGAGTAAAATTCAGCTATGCATAATGCTTACGTAATTGCATTACTTATAAATTTGTTATTTAATCAATTTGATGCCAGAATATTGACGGGACAGCTGATAACGAATCAAGTAATAATTTATAAATATTATTTGATAAAGTTTTGCTCTTGTTACTCGGCAGTAGTAGCAAACGGCATTCGGCCAGCATTAAATCTAATTACGACAATTAATAATTTTAATTGCAAGCTATTTGGAATAATCGTGATATATTTTATCAACAGGCCTTAATATAATAAAATCATTTTGATTTGGCATTAATAAAAATTGATTGAATATTATCGTATTTATTTCAGAATTGGGCGTTTTTAGCGAGATTCTGTTTCCTCTCGGAAAAGGGAAAGTTTCAATATGATTTTATCATTAGCAGCAATAATACGGAAACTAATTTATTATTGTACTACGATAGTGCAACACAGTGGCCAAATGTATATCCATCCAACAAGACTTGTGTGGAACGAGAATTGGTACTTAGAAGAGATCTCGGACAAATTATTTCGCTGTCGCCTTATTCGAGCTACACAGACATTTCTGGATGTTCCTTCATCGGCGAAGAGAAAAATGAAATTCGATGCACGAACCACAGAGAATTCCGTTCGTCCAGACCACGATGGTGGTTTATAGCTTTATCGAATTGCCAGTCCAAAAGCGGACTAAACATAACATATTGGATATCTTTGACAAATGCGGAAGCCGGCAGTTTCTGGAGAGAGCACTTTTCAGCCGACGAATTTTGTAATTTATTCATTGAAATATCGTAGTTGGTTTTTTGTCGTAGGTCCCACAAAAAACAAAAAACAAAAACGGTCGGTAAATTAATCGCTCGTATTTTATTATTTGCAGATATATTGCCCGAGTTAATAGTTGCAAGTTTTATTTATATTTTACTTATATGCTTTAGTATTTATATCGCATTAAAATTGCGCACTAGAAGACTTTTACATGTGACATACAAATTATTTATGCTATCATTGGTAGCTCAGTTATGCGGGCTGGTATGCGAAATTTTTAGCTACGTATATAGAGCCTTAAAGGGATTTGATTTTACGGGAATCTTTTTGCTTGGAAATATGTTTGAGGCATGTTCAGAAACAGCATTCACAACACTTTTGTTATTGATGTCACTTGGCTTTACCGTGACAAAAAGCATTTTAACTGCAATGGAAATTTGGAGACTAAGTGCTTTCGTTACTTTAACCATAAGTTTGCAATTATTGCTATTTATATATGAATCAGAAAAATTTGATCCTGGACTAGTATTGTATATGTACGAATCACCACCTGGATACGGTCTATTGGCCTTGAAAATTTGGGCCTGGGTAGTCTTTGTTATATCTTGCTATAAGACGAGTAAAAATGCCATATCTAAATTTCCTTTTTATGGATCATTATTATCGCTTGGATCCAGTTGGTTTCTTTGTCAACCATTTGTGGTACGCACTTACTATTATAATAACATTGATTCATTAACGAAAAATAAAATACTATGTCATTTTTATGCATTTATTATTTTAGGTTTTGACTATAACGTTTTTGACCGATAAGTGGATAAGAGAAAGTATTGTCAAAGGTAGTTCACTTTGGGTAATATTTATTGGACATGCAACTTTTTTGTACGTAACACGACCAACCTCGGTCAATAATAATTTTCCATTTCACATTAGAACTTTTCAAGTAGTTCCAATAGGTGGTGACGGTCAAGGACACAGTTACGAGCTTCATTCGCAAACTCCTACAACACTTTTTAATCTCTCACACTCTACACGTACAGTGTCTACTATAACTTAATCGTAAAATTTATTTGTACGCAAAAAAAGAATCTTGTATACATTCGTACGCGGTATGATGTAATTTAGATGCTTCTTAAATGTGGCAACAATTTATAAAGATAAATATATATGTGCATATATGTATGTATGTATGTATGTATTTATATATGTATGTATGTATGTATGTACGTACGTACGTACGTACGCACGTATGCATTATAAACATATGTACAATACTATTTGTTTGTTTATACATAAAGATTTTTTAATAATATTTTTAACATTTTATCAATACTATTTAACATTAAATTAATCACAGGAACCATCAGCCCAACCACTTAGCCACCTTTCATCTACTAGTTTACAATTGAATTCAGGTTTACCCAACTTCTTATTAACTTCGTTATGCATTCTACACAGCCATTGACTCAATTTATATTGAGAGTCAGTTTCTGGAGACGATGTTTTCAATTGTTCCATGAGATCTTTGGCACAACTCGTGCAAGGATAAAATTTTGCTAGTAAATGAAAAAATAGCTTCATATCATTTTTCTGTTCGACTGTCGGAGTACTTGGATAATACGCTGCCATTGTGTGTAAGAAATTCCATGTACTTAGACCCAATTCATCCTTGTCTAGCGGGCAATTTTTTTGTGCACTTCCAGTTGTTTCATTATTGATTGTGCTGGTTATCTCATGCTTGACTGTATCTGCAGTCTGTCAAATAAAAATTATTACCAATTTAGTACGATCGTTATTATTATCATATTCTAGTAGTTTATAATAACATTAAATTTACTTGTTCTGAATCAAATGTTTTTTTCTGTAATTTAACCCAAGTTGTAAAATCTGTACAAGTGCGGCATGGTTTACTGTTACTGATCGTTTCCATTTTTTTTTTTTTTTTTTAATTTACTCGATAACTAGCAGGAATAACTTACTGCCAGTTATTATTACACTTACACTTCATGAATAACTCTTAGTGCAAAAGGTTAATTCGGCGCATTCCGTTGCAGACGACACATTTATAATAAATATGAACTAACCATACTTTTTAGCAAACTAACCTTTTCCTAATAGCGGCACGCACGCCATTGTTTAATCAATTCTGTTTAATGAATAGTGTATTTAACGTCTTATGCCACTTTTTATAATAACAGTGCTAATATGTGAATTTTAAAGTTGCACTGTTTTTATTTTATACCGACATTAAAACATGGATAATACAGAATTACTGTTTTTCGACACATTTTCTCACGATATTTCGGAAGTAAGAATTAGCTCTGCTAATGTAAAATTTCATTAAAATTTTTTTTCAAAATTTAATTAAATGCTTCATATAAATATATAAATATATATATATATATGTGTGTGTGTGTGTGTGTGTGTATATGCATAACTCTGTAAATGAAACGATACTTTTTTAGGAATTAAATTTAGATTTAGTACAATTTCCCAAGCCTGTATATATTAGCGAAGTGAGAATTATTCCACTAGGAGCTAGAGTGCAAGCTGACTTTCCCGGTGGTGTTCGTCTAGGGTATGTATCACTTGTTCCTATCTATCAGCAATTACAAAATTTAAAGCCTTTTTTATTAAGAAATATAATATCATCGTTTAGAGCAACCAATCCGTCGCAATTTGAAATTGAATTTTTTGTTAATGACTTGAGTAAGCCGGGTGCTTCAACATTTGAATCTCTTGGCGGTTTAGAGTACAAACAAAATGTTCACATTCAATTGGAATGCGATAGAAAGCATTTGCCAACAGATGGTTTAGTCTTACGTGGGTGGTACACAACAATAACATTGGCCGTCTATGGCACATTAACAAAATCTCTAAGTAATCCGCAAGAAATTCCAGGATCTGCGGCTGCTCCTCCAGCCGCTGTTAATATTCCAGAAGAGGAGGTACCTGTAAATAATGTTCAAGTACCGGAGCAAGAACAAGACTGGTATTATGAAAATCAGAGTCACGCTAATACCCTGGTAAGTAACGAATAAGCGTGTAAATTTAATTTAATCGATATGCTCCTTCTAGCCCCATTGTATTAACATAGGAGCATTAAAATATTCATGAATAGAGGCACGATATCACAATATCACAACTAACTACGCTTTTATTAAATTATATTAACAGCATCGACTGTACCACCACGATATTATAGCATCACTATAACGATAATGACATTCTGTGATTTAAATATTTTAAGAGATAATTCTCCCAGCGTGAAAATTTGATGCTTTTAATATTTTTAACGAATTGTTGCAGCAGGAAAGCTGCCCAATAGCCGCACCATCTCCACCGGTGCACGTGGCACCGGTTAGCGAGCCTCCAAGGACTCCGTTAGCCGAATCCACAAAACCAGAGGTCGCACCATGGAAAGAGAAAACGTCGCCCGTTACACACAAAACAGGAAAGAGACCTTCAACTCCGCCTACAGAGTCTCTTGTATCGCTAAGCCCCGAGTCTATTTCAGCCGAAGAAGAAGATGGTGAGCGAGAGGAAGTGGAAGAACCAGGCGCGATAGAGCCATTCGAGCCAATTTTATCCGACGAGGATGTAATGGCGGATGATGAACCTTCAGCCATTGACTATGAATGCGAAGCCATTCAAATGGACGAATTATATGCATTCGCTCCACCCGAGCTCTTGCAATTGGAAAAGAAGGAAGAATTTTTCAAGGATAAGCTACAGGAGAGGTTGGATGAGAAGTTGCGCGACCTAATCGTTCCATTATCGAAATCAGTTATGAATTTTACCAATGCCTCTGGCCAAGAGAAAGAAACATTCGTTCACAATTCTGAAAATCTTTGCGCGACACTTGACAACGTCGAGCTCAATGCCAAGGACGTAAAAAATTTGTCAAACATAATCGACACAGGACTCAATGTGGAGCTCGCGTGCTCACAGCCACAGCCAGCATACAAAGTCCGACACGTGAAAGTTGGCGTGAGATTAGCCGAGGCTCTGTGCCGTCTGTCGGTGGGTCCGGATATTCTTTTACAGGTTAACGCGCCCAAGAGGCTTTTGACATTGTGCACGCGAGAAAACGTCGCTCTACCCGTGAAACTCGCAGCTATCAGAGCAGTAGACGCTGCCTTAATCAGTCCAAAAATCGTCGAGGAATTTTCCAAAGTCGATAGCGAGCTGTACAAGATAACATTGATGATGCTCGAATCTGCGAAATTAGCGAGACTTAAGTATGCCCTTTGCTCTTTGTTGAGAAAAGTTCACGTTTACGAGCTGCTTGCGGAGCCGAAGGATCTTAGCGAATTGGAAATTTTAGAGCTGACAAAGGCGTATGCTTGCGCGACGACGTTGATGTGCCAGCCGAAGCGTCAGCTACCCGCCAGCGCGCAAATGGAGTTCGAGAGAGAACAAAATCGCAATCCTCGGAAGCACTTGATCGCTTATTTCGAGCATTGGAAGCTCGCCAGTCGTTTGCTTCTGCTCCTATGCTCCCCAAACTCCAATAGCAATCTGATAAAAGCAAGCCGGGAGCTGATATCATTAATTGCCAATACCAAGGAAGGACTTCTGTATTTATTGAAGGAAGCCCAAGTTACCAGATCATTATTGAAAGTTCTTCAATATAAGAAGGATGGAATTGGATGTACCATTGCCTGGAGCTTACAAGTTGTCCAGTGTTTAATCGCGATGGTTCATCAACCCGACGATTGGGCTTGGCTTAGAAAATTGCACTCCTTTCTCATATTTCCGGACGGTATCCAGGCTATAATAAGGGTTGTACCAATGGACAAATTCATCGACATTCTTATCCCCTGTCTTTCTAATAACGATCTCGCCGAATTCGCAGCCGAAATAATAGCGACGGTCGTGTGCTACTCCAGCGAGGTTGAAATCTTTCAAAATCGGGCGGTTCATCTGTTGGAGAAATGCGCGAGCCATTCGGTATTGCGCGACGTCGTTCCACATTTGAACGTCGCAGCCCAGATCTCCAATTGGAATTACGGCGATGTTACGTCGCTCGTTAGCATTGTCCGAAAGAATGCATTTCCAGGTATTAAGTGATTAAGTGATATGAATTTTATAATAAATAACGTCGTGATTATTATATTATAATGGAAAATTTTAAAAAATGTCGTTGCATTTTGTGTCATTTTATTCGTGAATTCAATTGGCCAATGATATTGCCAATTGACGTGACTCAAGAAATTAGCTCGTTAAGACTCGTAGTAAGTTCGTCGCTTATTAAACATAATTATATATCATTGAAAATTGAAATTCTAAAATTCTAGGAGAATTGACGACAGCCTGCCGTATACTTCATTATCTCGTTTTCCCATCAAATGACGATATCGATCCAATGGAGCCGTACATCGAGCTAAAACACAGAAATGCCTTAACGCAATTGTTCGCCGCCGACGGACTGACAGCATTGGTCGGAGTTTTGACAAACATCGCCCAGTCCTTCGAGCAGTCTTTGCTTTATTACGTAACATTGAGCGACAGGCGACGTTTAGCTTTATTTACATTGTTGGTACCTTGCACGAGGCTAACCAGGGCGATCCTCGAGCGACTCGTCAAATGCATGGCCACGGATTTCAAAGACTCGACCGCGATAGTTCCATTACTCGGGGTTTATTGTCTGATCGAGGCGATGCCACCGACGAGCTCTACGTCCATGCTGTCCAATGAAATTGTCGAGACGCTTTTGGTGTTCACGCGTGCGGTAGACTCGGACAGCTCGGGCAACGTCGCCAAATCATTATGGACACAGATGCTTGGCGAAGTCTTGAAAATGGTATCGTCGAATCCGTGCTTCTTCGTATCAGGCGTGAAGCTTTTAGCCAAACTGTTGCCACCGATTTTAACGTCGAAGGAAACAAGCTCCAAGGACAAAATTCGAGTATTGGGATTCAGGAAATTATGGTCGGCACATCTTCAAGCTCAAGCGAGTAGCCTTACCGAAACTCTCAGGTAAAGTGCATTAATATAAATTATAAAGTAAATGGCGAATCGAAAATTATAAGCTTTCATCGAATGTCCATCTTTACCATTAAATTTGAAACGACCGATTCTGCGTGAAACGAGCAGTGTACCTGTAGCCTAGCATTTAATGAAATTTATCATATATATATATATATATATATATATATATATATCGATAAGTTATATTGGAATGACGAGGCATTGTTGGTAAAGATTGGCATTAAACGCCCACGCCCATTTAACATTAATTAGCTTTAATTTTCTATAACATACACGCATAATTCTCACTTAATAATACATACGATAAATAGATTGATGTGCGCGAGCTGGAATTCAGAACTACTTATATTTGTTTCTACCGTGTGTAAGCAGCTGAGCGATTTAGCTGCACCAACTGCATTATTGGTCGGTAGATGTCTTCTGGATGGGATTCTTACAGCCAATCCATTAGATAATAATTTGCCAATACTGGCTTTGCTACGTAATCTAACGAGGCACGCGCCGATGAAAGCGACTCTTCTCACGCTTACGAATCCAGCGTCGCGCGCACAAGTAAAGTCCGATCAAAAGTATCCCCCTGTGATTGAGATGATGTGCACGACATTGAGAAATACCAAGATCGCCGATGCTCAGAGGGAGCTAATCGATATTTTTGAAACACTTTGCGATTATAAGCTTAGCTTCGTGCAGGAGAGCGGAGAACCGCTGGAGAAGCAATTGGCTCACTCCGTTCCCAGTAAAGAGCCTTTACTTGTAATTATCGCTGCTCTGATTGAAATTCTGGCAGGTGCATCCAAGTATCCAGTCGACATTGTCGAGACTACGTTATATATCATAATGTCTCTAACCAGCCATAATTATGGTCTTTATCATGTGAAGAGCTGCTTAGAAAACAATCCCGACGCTTTAAGAAGTCTTCTTGATTACATAGCCGAAGGTACTCATAAATGATGTGTTTATAAATTTTACGAGAGATGATAGTAAGTTAATTGTCGATGTAATGTTATATGTTTGTTAAAGCCGTTTCAGAGAAGAAGGAGCAGGGAAAAGGTGACTCGTTATCAGAACTCGTTGTAAATTTCATAAATAGTTTGACATGTTGCGAAGCTCCTGGGAGAACGTTATTTCTACGTATACCGCAGATATCGATAGTCCTCTCTTGGGAGAAGGAAGGTCATCCGATAATGAAAATCCCACAAGCCGCGGAATTAGTTGAAGCTTTGCTAGCTGCCGAAGATAAAGAAGATAAAGAACCAATACCGGAAATGCTGGAGCCGTTGCTCTTACCACCCGAAGCATTGTTGAATCAGTTTGCTCAGCGATCCACAGCCGCCGTTCCCAATGAGAAAGAAAAAGTGAATAAGTCATTGTTAGAAGTACAAAATGATAATACTGTAGATTTATTAGCATTGGCCACGGAACTTTTGCCGGCGGATTTTAATTTATTAGCTGAAGCGCAAAGAGTTTGTTCAAAAACGCCATTTCATTATACAAGTCATTCGAAGGGTCAAGACGAATCTCAAGATTCCAGGGAAACGCAGAAGCAAATCAATGCACCGACGACTAAAACGAAACAGCCTTTTGGTAATAATTATTACAGTAAATTTAATGACTAATGACGATTAAAGCACAGAACGCACATTGGCGCAGCGATGGTCCAATGGAAAATGATTAAAATCTAATCTTCGTTTTTTAAATTTTCATGACTTGTAGTTACACCAATGCGAGGCAGAAGTCAGTATTCTAATTCCATGAGGGGCAACTCGGTGGGAGGTGGCGTTGGAAGGGGCGCCGATCCATTTCGCTCTCGACCACCGAATACCTCGAGACCGCCCTCGCTTCACGTTGACGACTTCGTGGCATTGGAGACATGTGGGGCACAACCGACTGGGCCCACCGGTTATAACAAACTCAGTATTCGAGGATCGAGCCAATCGAGAGGTGTTATGTCCAGTTCACGGAGTCGACCTTGGGTATCGGAGACTCGGCCGTCGTATATGCGCTAGTTCATTCTAATTAATATTTAAAGAATCAAGTAATTTAACAAGTTTTTTTTTTTATTACAAAAAATGTTTTGTGTAAAAACAATTTTTGTAAATGTATGAGAATAATCGTGTACATAATTATCAAAGAACTATACATTATAATGTCTTATTATTTTATAACAACTTTTTAATCGTTTTAAATACATTGTAATATGTACAATAATATTTACATATAGTATTATTGGCGTTCTACTACGACTTTTCTACCCATTTCTTCTTGCCAACATTTATACCTCATATTGAATTTTGAGAATCCAGTTTTAAATTTCTCCGTTGTAGTATATTTATCCTAATTGAAATGACATATACGTACTTGTTATACAAATTGTCTGCTTATATTACATTTTCACTATATATTGTCAATGCTTTTATTTTTATTATTACCTTTTTCTTAATTAAAGCTGTCATATTTTGCTGAAATTTATCCAATATTTCAAATATGTTATCGTCTATTTTTAATATAAACATGAAATTATTCTTCGATATACCAACTTCAATGAATGGAAAAGCTATGTATTTATTTAAACTACAGGCAGTACTTTTCATAGTCTCGAGGAGATCTAGACACTCCATTGGTGTAACGCACGCAAGAGCCAGAACACCGTAAGTAAAAATATTAGGCTTCAAATCGGCTTTATGGATATAATTAACTACTTCCTAATGTCAAATAAATAAAAATTGATTAAAAGTATATTAATTGAATTCAGGATATTAAATTATTAGAGGAAATGATAGGAAAAATAAAGGCAATCGATGATTTATTACTTTAGCTTCCTTTTTGGCTCCTCGAGTGCAACGTTTTTTTATCAATATATTAAAGAAAGTTATATCTAGTTTGATTTGGTGTAGTTTTGCATATTTTATAATTGTCTCTTCTGCTGCGACAGAACCTGGAGCTAACTCCATTAAATATGAAAATGTTTTTAAACATGGATTTATCTTATCGTTTTTCATTCTTTCTAATAATCCGTCGAGTCCTCCAAAGAGAATTAACTTATTTTTCGCTAGTACACTGTCCAAGTGCAAATCGGCGATAGAAGGTGGTAAGGCTTCTAGCGAACTTTCATTCGAAGGTACAGGAGCATTCGAATCTGTCGATTTGTTTTTCTTAATTTCTAGGGAACTAAATACAAAATCTGGTAGTTCGTTAGATGGTGGAATTTTTGTAACGCTGTTAGGTGGAAGATAACCAATGACAGGTGGATTTGCTAATAAATCTGATATATTTTTAAAGTTTAACGACACCGGTGTCTGATTATTCATAGTAAGTAAATTTTTAAATGTTAAATTTCCAAAATGAGTGTCACGGACGCCTCTCAGTAAAAGATGGTAAGTAAAGATATCGGGTGGGATCTAAAACAACATAGCATGATTGTAGTAATTATATTAACATTTTTAATATTTTATTGAATTTGAAAGATAAAAAAGTATTTCTTACTTGCTGTTGTCGCATAAATTGCCAGATACTAATAATTTGACCTAAGCCAGTAGCTGTATTGGTATTGGCAGCGTACATCAGGCTATTTAATGTTGATATGCCGATTTTCAAATTATGATCTATCATATATTGAACTAATTTCTCTGATTTCTTGAATTCATTATGGCGTCCATAAGCTTTTACTAAAACATTATAATGTGCATGATTCATAGGAGTTCCACTTTTTTTCATATAATCCTTTATTTTTTCTAAATAGTACAATGCTTTTTCCGAATTCGATGAATTAGCACAGGCGTTAAATAAACTGGTATAGATATTTTCTTTCATCTTAAGCTTGTGCAATTTCATATCGGTGTAATATTTATAACATTGTTTAATATCTCCCTGTATCGCAAATGCATTAATTATCAATGTATACATATATCTATCGGGCTTGTCTCGGTTTCTTATACACAGTTGAATTACTTCTTCAGCAAGATTTATTTCACCTTTAATTATATGATTTTTTATCATTTTAATATAATCCCCTGACCTTGGCTTGTACTTTCTCGGTACTTGCCCAGGAACATTTTTTACTCTTTCTTCTTCTTCTAATTCTTCCGCATCTAATTCAACTCTTTCATATTTTAAACCTCCTATATTACCAAATGTATCAACTTCAGGTAGAGTTTCAATTGTCTCTGGCACTGGTGGCGGTAATTCTAACGCAGTTCTCGAGTATTTTAAATAATTTATTGATAAAATTTTGAATACTAAATTATTATTAACATTGTTTTTAAAAGTGTAAAAGCATATTTTACGAGTTTGATTCTGCAAGGGATAGACACGAGGTACACATGTATTACAGTAATTCCTGCTATTGTTACATATTTTTGTTATTAACTTAATTATTTTTGACGGAGCTTCAACATTTTTAAAGCATATTTTCTTACAGGATAAATTCATATTTGAACATAACATAGAAAGTATTAAAGTGAGGTTAGCCGATAGTTTACTATTTGAAATTTTAAGTAACTGATTATTAAGACGACGAAATACAAAATTTTCTCGTTTTAAAACTCAATATCATTTTTTTCCCTTCTTTTTGTTCTTAAATACTTATATAAAGAAACTGTTAAACTACAAATTCTATTGATAATAAACACGGGAAGCCAACATACACTATCGAACAAAATATGAATGATACATGTGTGTGTAACGTATGTATTGAAAACTTTACAAATTCCATTAAATCGTGAGAGTAACGATAAGAACAACCGAAAGTATTCGATTTAACAATAAAATAAAAATTTTTGCATAATTTTTGTCTTTCTGGAAAGAGACGACTATTTTGCTTATAATTCAACTATCGTTTTTCAATGCAAAATATCTATTATATACATCTGATTATTTTTCGATTTTTCTCACAAAACGAAGTAGTATTTAAAAGATTTTTTATTTTAATTAAATGTTTGGCTTTTAAATTAAAATTTTTTTAAAAGAATTAATAATAATAATAATAATAATAAGCTAATTAACAAATTCATGTTAAAATTGTATTTGTTCATTATTATGCGTTTAGATAGTGTAAATGTATAGTGGATTTTAATAAATGTTTTGCTGTAATGGTAAATGAAATATAAAATTATATGGATCAGGATGCACAAACTGGACGATAATCAAGGATACGTATTCCGAACATTTCAAATACATTTCAAATAATTATGAAAAAGTAATTATACTGTTGCGCTTATATCTTCTCAACATTAGGCAAACATTATAAAATGTATATTCGAGTTTTACTTAAGGATCAATTTTCCTTAATCATTCGAATCAATTATTTTTTACATAATAATTCAATGATTAAATTAGAGAAATAAATATTTTATAATAAAACGGTGTTTCACGTATTATGAAAATTGTATTAAAAACTTATCGCTTCTATTAGATATTATTTATTTGTTATGTCATCTTGTGTTTGTATAATTTCCTGTTTTAGTTGCTTTTTTAAATTTATTCGTTACATAATAATAATTGAGCCGGTTTATGTATTCTACAATTGTTGTAACAAGTTATCTGTTACCATTTGTAATTTTAAGCAGAAAATATTCGTTTATATTTAAGAGTCTAAAAGACGTATCGCATAATTATTAATTCGTATCTTCTTTTTTTTTCTATCGAGCTTTCATATGGATATTTTCTAAACAATTGAATTTTTTGGAGAAATTTATTATTATGAATTCGATGTTTTACTTACATTATTTGAGCATTTAGAGTTGAGTGGAATTGTCATTTTGAAGGAACGAAATATTTAAGTGAGCCAATAACAATGTTTACGATCAAAGAAATGAATGATCGTAAACACGGATGGAAAATTAATAAAGATAAAGATGACGATGAAAATTTCAAAAGCCCAATGCTTGGGTAATTATATTATGAGTATCCGGTAATTGAAAATTGTCAACCCAATTGTTAATATTATAAGTAGTAGAAAGTAGAGAGACGTTTTAGTATCAAAAGTTTTAATAAAAGAGGAATAATAATTTCAGTTGCATTTGTTTTATTATCTAAATGTTTGCAATGGCATGTCTGTAACACCTTCGGGAACTTTTAAGCCACGTCTTGTGTATCCAAATCCAGCTTGGATTATGTGTATTGCAGCAGAGACGGTTAAATCGATACTTTTTTGATCTCCAATTTTTGGATTTACTTCAACTAAATCAACTGCGTTTAGTCTACAAGTTCGATATAATTCTTCCATTGCGTGTATGCCCTCTCTCAAGGACAAGCCTCCCCTAACTGTTTAAGAAATTATTATTTTGAATTTTGTCTTTTATGGTATTATATTGTTATTATTGAGTAGTGTATAATAGGTAGTATAGGTACCTGGAGTTCCAGTACTAGGAGCTTCGAGTGGATCTAACGAGTCAATATCAAAACTAACATGTAGCGATTTATTATTATCAGGATCAATTTTTTTTAATGCCATATGTATGACGCGATGAATTCCTGAAAATTACAATATTTTCAGAGCCCGTTATCAAATTCTCTATGTCCTATTCATGAAAATACATTTAATTTTTATTAATAAGAATTTTGAGAAATTAATATTTTGTTTTATTTTCAATTTGTCATAAAATTCACGGACTTTGCGACTTAAAATTGTCTGAAAATTTGATTAGATAGAATTTTAAAAGTTTTTATAATTATACCAAATCTTTCAACATCTTCCATGCCAAAGGCAGTTATACCAAATTTTTCTATGACCAATCTTTCATAACGATCCACCGATCTTAAGCCAATGTATGCTACATTCCTTATAGATAGCCTGAAAATTATTAATGGACATTTAACTTAATTAACGTAATTATTTAAATACGATTAAATTACTTTTACATTGGTTGCTGCCAATCCATTCCTGGTAAATAGGGCCAATAGTCGGCTAATTCTGAAGTTAATAAAGCTACTGGCATTCCATGAACATTTCCACTTTCACTAGTTTTATTTGTATTCAAATCAGCGTGAGCGTCAATCCACAATATTGCAATATTTTTGTTTGTCTAAAAATAAAAAAAAAACAAAAAAAAAAAAAAAAAAAACACCTTGCAACGTTGCATTTTGCGTTCAAGTTTTTCTTTGCATTATATATTAACCTTTACGTGACCGTCTATAGTACCAATTCCTATACTATGATCACCTCCAATTGTTAAAATATTTCTACCATCTTGTAAAACACATTGAACCATCTCTGACAATCTCTGTGTACATCCAGCTACATGACCCAAATGTGACATATTATCAACACTAATATCCGACGGGTCGTACTCAACGTTTCCATAATCTCGAACATCTAGTCCTGCAATGATTCAATAAATAATACAATGAGCAGCGTGAGACGAAATATAATTAATAATTCAAATTTGCTTATGAGTGTCACTCACCTAAGGATTTCAATTCATCCAAAAGTCCTGCCGATCTTATTACATCGGGAGCCAGTGCTACTCCTCCTTTCCTCTACGAAAGTTTAACAAAAGCAATAAAAATAAATATCACTATCAAAGTGTATAAGCAGCATCGTGCACGATTGACTAATATACCTGTCCCTTCTCAAAAGGCACTCCGATAATTCCAACTTTTCCGTAATGTCGGTCGCCAACTTTGAAAAAAATTCGTTTAACGCAGCGTGCGAGCATTCTCGCGCCTACAAGACTCGTGTTTACGGGCGAAGGATTGATATCGGTGTGACGACGAGTCTTGAGGAAGATTACTAAATGACCTTTTTACTCCACTCCACTCCACTCCCCGTCCCTTCCTTAACACGATAATAATAATACAAGAAGACAAATTTTTCAGACCAACTTGAAGAGAAATAGAAACGATCGGATGTACGATATCTCGCAATGTGTAAATGAAAAGTAGCCACGTGTAATTTATTATATTTTTTATTTCCGATAATTGTCTATCCTACTTATAAATAATATTTCAAAAATTTTCATTCCAATAATTCTCCTAACAATAGCGTATTTATAGTAGTGTAGTCATGTTGGACTCTTGCGTTAATCTCCATCGTCGTCGGTTGGCTCGCCACCGCCACCGCCGCCGCCGCCGCCGCCGCCGCCGCCTCACTCCATCGCCCCGTCCCACTGACATTTGAAACAACTTTTCATTCATCTCGTCCATCTCGTTACTTGGGCCCGAGCATTTCCTCTGGCTTGACCCATTCATCAAACTGCTCGGAGGTCAGACCGTTTTTCAAAGCCGACTCTTTCAACGTCAGCTTCTCTTTGTGCGCCTGCTTGGCGATAGCCGCAGCCTGATAAAAGAATATCAACGCCCGATTAGCGTATTATCGCCATTATCTCGGCGAGCGATTTACCCAAGCCGCGAAAACACAGATTCACCTTATCGTATCCAATGTGAGGATTCAGAGCGGTGACCAGCATCAAGCTCTCGTTCATGATCTTGTTGATGGCGTCGATGTTCGGCACGATGCCGACCACGCAGTTCTTCGTGAACGCGCTCGACGCATCCCCCAGAAGCCTCGCGGATCTCAAGACGTTCGCCACGATCACGGGCTTGAATACGTTGAGCTCGAAGTGGCCGTTGCTGCCGCCCACCGTCGTAGCCACGTGGTTACCCATCACCTGGGCGCAGACCATTGTCAGGGCTTCGCACTGCGTTGGATTGACCTTGCCGGGCATGATGGAGCTGCCGGGCTCGTTTTCGGGTAGAGAAAGCTCGCCGAGTCCACATCGTGGGCCGCTTCCCAAAAATCTAATGTCGTTGGCGACCTGGCAATCGTTCGTACATTAAGCAACGTCGTTGGCTTTCGTGACGGGTCGCGATAAACGTAATGCCCCGATGCTCAGCACCGCGCCATCAAGTAGAGCGCGCTCGAGCCACTTTTGCCACTTTTAACTATTAACGCGACGTCGTCAGCTTCGCAAACGGAGAAGTTATTTTTAATAATAAAATTTAAATCGCCTGTGAAACTGTTAAGGCGACTGCGCTTTCAAACGTACTTCAAAAGCAAGATCCGCGAAGATTCTGAATTATCATCTTGGCTAATAATAGGCTTCGAGTAAATAGATCCAGAGGCGAATTAGGCGAATCGACGTACTTTCATAAGGGAAACGGCGATGGTGTTCAGGGCACCGTGAACCTCGACGAGGGCGTCGTGTGCGGCAAGTGCCTCAAATTTATTGGGGGCCGAGACGAAGGGCAGAGAGGTTAAGGATGCGATTTTCGCGGCCGTCTTCTCAGCGAAGCCCTTTCTCGTGTTCAACCCTGTGCCTACGGCTGTACCACCAAGTGCCAACTGATAGAGTCTCGGCAGTGTGCCTTCCACTCGTGCGATTCCGTTTTCCAGTTGCGTCGCGTAAGCTGAAAAACAAAAACACGTTTTACACATTTTTACGACAGTCATTGTTTCCCTTACTCGTCTCTTCTCCTTAACCCTTTGTTGTCTTAACTTTTTTTTCTTTTTATTTTTTATTAAAATATATATATATATATATATATATATATAATGAAAAGAACAAAGCAATGACAACTTAAAGTTATAAAAAAATTTACTCGATAACGTTGGGGATTTCATTCGATAATTTGATGAAAAAAAAAACAAAAAACAAAAAAAAAAGTAGGAAGATTTTAATAATCGATAACGCAACTATCGTGTTTAAAATTTTCAGACGTCCAAAGTTATTAAATGACTGAGTTAACGGAAAATGATATTTGCGATACTAATTCGCAGGGTCAATTCGCAATGACAAACGCACATTTATTATCCTAGTTTTTCGCAGTGTTTCTAATCTCCATTTTTTCTAAAAAATTTTTGAAAATAGTTTATAATCACATTACATTTATAATAACGATACTCTTACAGTTATCAAATTATAATTGGTCGATAAATTCTTAAGAATAAAAAATGACAAATGAATATAATCTTTCAATAAATTTCGTACCAGCATTATTATTGTATAGTCTATAAAAATTTCTAAAATACAAATGACATTGTAAATAAACGAATGAGTAATTCAACGAATTGTATGCTTATACGCTTTAATGGAGTGTTGTTGCAATGCTTTGGCATCATTGAAAAGTCACTTTTCAACAATTAAACATTGATAAAAATCACCGGCACGAACTACCAATACAAAAGTGAGCCAATGATAATTTTAATGCGTCTGGCGAAAATATCAATTTACAAACCTGAAAATTCTTGACCGAGAGTAAGTGGCACGGCATCTTGCGTATGCGTTCTTCCAATCTTAATAATGTCTTTCCATTCGTTGGATTTATTCTTGAGTTCGCAATATAAGCTTCGTAGACCGGGAAGCAGGATCTTATTAATTTCTAAGGCAACAGCGATATGCATCGCTGTCGGGAAAGTATCATTGGAGCTCTGTGATTTATTTACATGGTCGTTCGGATGAACTGGATTCTTCGATCCCAGTTGACCTCCCAAGATCTCGATCGCTCGGTTCGAAATAACCTGAATTAAAGAAACGAGCTTAGACTCGAGGACATAAATTAGAGATTCTATTTAGGGTGAGAAAGAAAAATAATAATTGATATTCGTGCAAGACTAACGAATTAACAGTGCTTCGTTTATTATAGCTTAGTATAGCGTTGGGCAGTGTAGTTAATAGTCTCTTCGGCTCCGAGTGCAAAAAGAAAAAAGTATTGCCACTTGAATTTAATAATTTAAATAAAGTATATGGATTATATTAAAATTCTTCACTCTTAGGGTCGTCGTAACTTTTTCGTACTTGTTTTCAAAAACAATTTTTAAATTCGTAAATAAAAATGTTATTTTAATTTAATTGCACGTGCGTAGTGAATAAATGAAAAGTGAAAGGGAAATTAAGGCTAAGACGTTAAGGCTCATGATCTCAAGATAGTTTGTTATATTGAAAATGCCTTATTTTTATAGACGATCGCGATATAGACAATAAGACTATTATTATTATTGTAATAATTTTGACAGTCACGGTATTTCGGTGATGGGCATTAAATTGATTATTACGATAGAAATGAACATTTTTCTTTTTACAATGACTAAAGTAAGAAGTTTGCTCCGATTCTGTAAAATACGCGGCTTAAATGCACGATAAGTAACATTCGAAAATGGCCTCTCTAATCAACAAACTTCATTTGTGTTCATGTTGGTTTGCGTTCCAGAGCCAGTTTGCCATATGACGAGGGGGAAATGATCCTCGTATAATTTGCCACTGATTACGTCATCGGCGGCTTTACTGATAGCGTCGGCAACTTTGGGATCGAGCCCGAATTCCTTGTTGACTTCGGCGGCAGCCTTTTTTAATATTCCCATCGCGACGATCACGGCTTGCTAAAAGAAAAGAGGGTTATCGTTCAGCATCTAATAAGTCTGTGCGCTTTTCGCCTAATTTTAGATAAAATAGGAAAATTTACTGGCATGCGCTCGGACTTATCACCAATTGGGAAGTTGATGACGGACCTCATGGTTTGGGCTCCATAATACTTATCAGCCGGTACTTTTAGCTCTCCAAACGTGTCCTTTTCGATCCTGAATTTGTCATTCCCCTATAACGTGAAAAGCAATTATTAGTGGACGTAGAAAATGCGACAGGGCAAATCGTTATCATCATCGATGACAAGACATAAATACGAACGATCGAGTCTTGCATGATGAGGTAGATCGGTGAGTAACGAGAGAAAGGGATAATCGAGAGTCGACACGAGCGATGCTTGGGTTAGCACGAGGTGTGGCGAAACACTAAAATTCAGCGAGGCATCATCCTCGGCAGTATCCGATATAAGCGGAAGTCACAAATTCGTTACACATACACATACGCGCTCGCACGCAGACACACGCGCACACTGAGGGAGAGAGAGAATGAGAGAGAGAGAGAGAGAGAGAGAGAGAGAGAGAGAGAGAGACGCATACTCGAGCAAACGCGAACGAAAGAGTTGCACAACAATACGAACACATTTCGAATATGAGTTATTTTTCTTACAGCCGATCGCTTCAGGCACAGGTGTATTCAATATTAATTAAACTTATGAATTATTGGAATAATTAACGATAATAAGTCGCTTGTTTTATTCATGGATAAAATCTTTAAAATCTAGATCGGTCCATCAGTTATGTGCCATTTAAATCCGAATGACACCGTACTCGAGCTACCTTAAATCAAATTGAATATTTTACAATTCGTATCTTTAAATCTACTCTGGTACATAAGACGATACTCTTGTTATTATTCACTTTTGTATTATGAAATTGAACATTGTTTAGCGTTAACCCGATGTATTATTGTATGTCACATTTGTTTTTTCGGTATTTTCCTAAACTAGTACCAATCTTTTTGAATTTATACAACACAATACGCGCGCGTAATTGACATATTCATTTTTCTAATTTTTCATTGATTTTCTTATTAATCTTATCATCTTGTTATAGTATAAATAAGGCATTTTTCGATGAAAATTGTCGCAAAACTATAAATAATATTGTTGTACTTTTTTTTTTTATGTTAACGGTGCTTTCAACTGCAGTGTTTAATAACAAGTTTTGATACGCTTATTGTACAACAAATCAGATTCCATTCATCTTTTTTCCAATGTTGTCCGATATTATAATAAATATACGTATATTCGTAATTATTAATATGCTATATTAAAAATTAGTCGGTTACTTATTTTTGCATAATTATGATAAAAAAAATTCCGAGTTCGAACACTATTCTGCTTGTTTCATGAAGCCATAAAAACTGTTTTTGTTGCTAATAATTTAAATGTGCAATTTATAAAAATAGATTTAAATCGTTACTCCTAGTAGACATAAGACAACTGGAAGGATTAGTAGGATACATGGACATTATGTAGTCGAAATGAATAAAAATTTTAACAAATATCAAACAAAACCCAATTTTTCTTTTTACATAATTTAATCAAGAAACTGTCAATTTGAAATGAGAATTAAATACCTAATTTAACGATTCACTTTACCGATGAAATGGAATTACTTTCATTCAAAAGTATCATTTACATTATAAAAAACTGTAATAAATTTAAAAAAATTATAATATAATTGTTAATTATATTTTTAATTTTATATGATTTGTTCCTCTATACTTTATTAATGATAATAAAATATGACCCCGAATTAACAAATATGCTTAAAAAATTAATTCTATCTCATTTATAGATGGTTTTCATACGCATGATTTAAACAAAAAAAATTTGTAGTAAATTATACCGTTCCGTATGAACAAAAGTATTGGAAATTTTGAAAATTATGCTACTCCGATTGAATGTACTGCAAACATTGTAATTAAATGTAAATTGTTTATTTAGAAATAAATAAATTGAAGATTGTCTAAATTTAGAAAACAAATTTAAATATAAAGTTGACTAGAATTAAACGATAAATCAATTTACATGCAAATACGAAGTATCTTATACAATATTAGATTATACATCGAAAATCTAATTGTCGTTTTATATAGAAGATTAATAGTGCAATTGAATTGCATCAATCATTATAAATGCCACTAAATACATAAAATACAATATATACCACACCAATAAATAAAACGTAATTACGATATTGAAACGTTGATAATTCAAGCTCAAAAGTTAAAAATATTTGAGTTAAACTACTAGATAGCGAGAAAAACAATAAGGAAAAAAAAAGATATAATATCATTGAAATATTTGCCTGAAAACAATTATTTATGTACGCATATACTATAGGATATATGAGTTGCAAATAAAAACAAAAAAAAAACAAAAACAAAAAACAAAAAAAAAAACAAAAAAAAAAGAAAAAACATCAGCTATAGCAGTCAAGGATTTTACACTTTCTCGCATATTTAATTTAAAAAACTTTTTTTAAAAATATCATTGTTTCGTTTCTTCAATAGTCATCATTTATTAAAATATCTAATTCTTGTTTCATTATTTTATTATTCACAAAAAAAAAAAGAAGAAAAAAAGCCTATATATCACATTGTTTTAAACATATTTTATTTAACGGGATGTTGATATTTATTCAATTTTATCAAAGTAAATTTGACAAATAAAAATAAACACCCCAATTAATTTCTTATTATGAGAATACATTACATTTTTTGATCGTCGAACTAGATCTCTTATAGATTCAAGCATTTTTTAATTTTAAATTTAGCTACTCATTTAAAAATTACATTAAACAAAGTAATTATTCTATTTTTCACTATTAATTAGAAGTATTTTTTTACAAATTAGTTTAATTGAATTTAAAAATTGCACCTCCATTGCCCCCAGCATTTCTCATTTCTGTTTATACGAAATCGCATATATTTCAAAATTATCGATATTTTATTAAATAGTTTTACGATAAAGTGTAAACAGGTAGAATCGGTATTAGATGAGTCAACTAACTACACTTTAAAGCTTATTGTTGACACTTCTATACCCGAAATTGCAATATAATTTTCAAGCGTTTTTAAAATAAATACATTAATCATTTTTAAACAAGTTTAAAATACACTGCATTTAGAAATTGGCAACAATCAGCTTGACACTAAGTGAAAAGTATAATTATAATGTGTTTATAAAACATCAACTTTATAGTGCATAATGAGTAACCTTGTATTTACTAATGCTATTTTAAAGTTTATTACCCAGTGCATAGAATACGAAAATAGTTTCCGCTGATAGATAACGCAAGAAGTCTTTGTAAAGTGCAAATTTGCAATACTATAAAATAGTATATTAATAATTTCGAAAAAAAAAAAAAAAAAAAAAAAAAAAAAATTTTTTCAATTATTATATATTACATATTATACTACATAATGCTATAGCAAGCGATAATAAATATATGAATTATTGATTATAATTAATGATATTTTTTTTAAGTAGAGGTAAAAATAATTAATAATAAATTATGACTCGAACTATTTTTTATAGATATCTTCTTTAATGATAAGGATACAATTCGTCAATGTTGCAGTAAACACTTTTAAAAGTCGATGTATAATATCATTATATTGAAAAGGCATGAAATAAACAAGACATTAAGATGGAATATAATTTTCTTCGTTACAATTAAATATTTCTTATAGAATTGCGTCTTCTTGAAATTAATTCATTAATTGAAAAAAATAATTGGCTACTCAAACGTTACATCACTTTCACATCGTATATATCGATTACATTATAATCTCATTATCAATTATACATAAAAATCATATTTTATCAATTTTTATTAATATTATAAATTATTTAATGATAGGATGATGATAGATGATCATCTCCAAATTATTATTATAAAACTTAATAGAAATTTATATTGTATTGGACGAGTAGAGTTCTAAAGACAATTATTTCATTGTGATTTCAATTAATTGTTAAGCGTTTACAAATTTGCAATAGCAATATTAATCCCGAATATCATAATTTTTTTATTACTCACGAGAGTAATTAATTTTTATTTTTGTTTATAAGCATTATTCATTGTTGAAAATTTAACTATGTTATTATTAATTGTAAGCTAAGATATGTGATTGAATTAACGTCAAAGGAAAGTTTTGAAAATAGCGCGCCTCGCGCCTACAACCATTTATGTTTCGAATTCAGTTGCCATCGACGACTAAATAGAATCTTCACTGTGTCCCTTATAAATATTACCGCTAGTCCAAATACACAAATAGTTTATGAAAACTTTCCATTTTACAATTAATTTCAAACAGTCGTTTTTTAATATCGTAATACGCTTAAAATGACGAATATCGAGATGAATCGAGTTAAATTAAATGGTGAATTTTTCTTAATGTAGAATTTGCCACGATCGATGCTTTTAAATATCGACATTTAAATTATCCGAAGCATCCAACATAAATTCCAATTACGGGTACAATAACGAATCACAATCATCCGTATTAAAATCCAGGGCAATTATTATCGGCTCTTATCATAATTTCAAGTTTAATTATTATTCATTACAACAATTAATACGCTCGAAATTTTTTCGATGAGAATAGATTTTTTCAATAATAGGGGCGCTCTGCCCTACTTCGAATAACCTTTATCTTCGATTATAATTAACCCTGAACTTCATATGTGACATAACAATTCTATATTGGCTCGCTCAACACACTTTTCGTTTGTCACCGCAAATAGAATGCATATAACCTAAAATCTACTTTGTAGTGTGCCATAAGGACAATTGGAGACATCGTCGAATGCCGTATTAAAGCCATCGAACTAACTATCCTCAATCGTCCTTATAATCAGCAATTCCATGTGAAATTACATTACGCCCAGTAAATAGGAAACCCTTAACGCGGACTATTATCACCTCTGATTATGTAAAGCGTATAACGATAAATAAGGACACAAACCGAGTAGGAGACGAGTCGGTCGGCCACGATCCCACGTATAAGAAAGAAGTCGAAGGCAAAGTCGAAAAGTGAGGCGAGATTATGGGATAACGTGTTTTGTGTGCGTGTGTGCGTGCGTGCGTGCGTGCGTGCGTGCGTGTGTGCGTGTGTATTGGAAGGAAAGAGGAGAAGAGTTTTCAAGGGAAATGAATATTTATGTGGCGTCGGAAAGTAGAAAGGGTAACAGTTCCGTGAACGCTCATACACCGGCTGAATTTGCCTACCTTGCTGGCTGCTCGGCAACCGGGATCGCACATGACGAGTCTCGGTCGGAGAAATGCTAGGATGTCACGATGCTGCCGGCGCACACTGCCTACCGTCACCCGCTGTCTCAGCGCGTTCAATGCCATTATTCGTCCTTTTCTTGTTCCACCCCGATGTTTATTTTTTTGCGGTGGCGAACTTCTTTTGTCTCGCGCTTCGTTCCCTTCGAACGCCTCGCCAAGGTGTCGCGACTAAATCTTGATGTCCCGCGATCAGCTGGCAGCCTCAGCGCCGCCGCCAATCGCCGCGTCGGATCGAATCGACGAGGCTCGTCCGCTAGTTCATACCTTTGGTGGCTGATGAGTGAACGAGAGTGCGAGAGTGAGAGTGAGTGAGAGTGGAGTGAGTGAGTGAGAGTGAGTGAGAGTGAGTGAGAGTGAGTGAGAGTGAGTGAGAGTGAGTGAGAGTGAGTGAGAGTGAGTGAGAGTGAGTGAGAGTGAGTGAGAGTGAATGAGAGTGAGTGAGTGAGTGAGCGAGCGAGTGAGAGTGAGTGAGAGAGTCGAGTGCGGGGAGGGGGGGGGGGTGTCAATTAAGGATGGATTTGAATTTGATGAACCACAATGACAAGATCATTTTCACAATAGGGCTATTTAATAAATACTTGCGGTGCTAATTGCCGAAATTAAATCTTACGATTTAAGCGCCAAGTAGGACGAGGCCTCGTACGAATGGCCATGTTAGGGTTAAAAAAAAAAAGCGAATGTTAAAAGGATCGCCGCTTCTTGCGTAAATCTTCTTGCAATTATAAAATTGATATGGAAATTAGAAGGGAATTCGTCGAATGTGATTCAACTCGAACGAAGAAGCTTAAGATTTTTGTCACGTGTAGCGCTGACTTATCCGGTTATATATTAAATGTCATGGGTGTAGAAAAGATATTACGGAGGAGAGTTTGCGAGCGAGTCCCTCTGACGTAGCTTTGCGTAACAAGATAATCTCCGCTTGGGGACGCTGGCGTCAGTAAAATATTTTATTAGAAAACTACGAAATCGCGCGACGGAGAAAACCACTCTCACTCCCTCACCACATCCCCACCTCGCGCTCGCTGCCCTATCCTTTTGATAGCATTACTTTCTTTCATTCTCTCTATCTTTCTATCTTTCTTTGAGTTACGACGACGCCGAGAGGCTCGTAGTAATATAGAAAATCTTATGTAACGAAAATAACGTAAAAGAATTCTCTCCTTTGTATTCTCAAAGCTACACAATTATTTAAACAACGACAGCCTATTGACAATAAAATAAAAAATATACACTTTTTAATCGGAAATAGCGAGTTGGATTTTAATTAGTATTAGATTTTAATTTTAATTGGCTATAAGACCGTAGTCTGGAATTGGCTATTCGCATATTGAAGTCTTTCGATTTATTGAATTTGAAGGCGGAAAATTTAACTACACGGAAAATATACTTTTAAACATTATCGTGCTTTATTTATTGGCTATTTTAAAATAAACACTAACATTATGAATTTAAAGGCGAAAATTGACCCGCACTTCTGTAACATCTACTGCTCAAAATCATAATCCCCGTTGTTAATGCTGGGGATGCTAAAAATAAGAGCTTTTTTTCTTCATCTTTCCGAATTGAAAGTATTGTAGTTGAAGTGGGGATTTAGCAGTGTAGAGTACTACTACATTTAGCGTGGTAAACGCGTTAAAAAACTTATCTCACGAGTCTCCCTCATCTATCTGGTCCTTTTTCCATTAATTATCCGTTTCTTCTGTTTGGATCTAATTAACTGAGGCTCGTAAAAACAAGTGAGATGGAAAAAAGAAGAAAGACAGAGAGATATATGTATAACACATAGGCTGCTAGATTGATGGATGAATAAATAGATAGATATACATGTTGAGATGAAGATATATATATATATATATATATATATATATATATATATCTTCATCTCAACATGTATATCTATCTATTTATTCTATCTATATATCTATTTATATCTATATATATCTATATATATATTTATTCTATCTATATAACTATCTATATATATATATATATATATATATATAAGAGAGAGAGAGAGAGAGAGAGAAATGTTTTTATTCATTACTTGCATCTAATACGTACATTCTATGTTTCTCATGCGTAAAGCTTCATTTTAACTAGACCCGTGGATATTTAGCTAATTTAACGTGGGTGCCTCCACCCATGACCCCCGCTACCATTTCATTGGACCGATCTTCAAGTTAATAACAAAAGTTATTATCTAGCCAATGATAAAGATTTGAAACATTATACACAAAATATTTGTAATTCTTTTATAAATGACAAGACTATTATTACTTATTATTGTCATCATCACATTTATTATAAGAGCTACATATATAGGTCTTATCGTTTTACTCCCTAAATATACAATAAAATAAATACAGTTTTCTTTCTTTTTTTTTAACTATCTATAAATTCATTCCTTTACAAAGCATTTAGCTATTTAAATAAGTAAGATTTGAATAAATCGACATGCATGAGTGCGTGCGTATATACGAAGTGCATGAATGGCCAATTCGTTACGGAATGAATTCTCAATTTCATCCCGTACGACACGGAACGATGCCACAATCTTGGCGAGATTGCGTGATTGCGAGATTGCAAGATTGTACCTATGCCTTTATCACGTAGATAGACGGTAACTTTGAGGCGCAGACTCGAAAACCGTACCCTTGTAAAAGCGACTTTCTGCAAAAGCTGGCATTGGCGAAAATACTCGAATCAAAAGAGAAAAAAAAAAAAAAAAAAAGAAAAGAAAGAGAGAGTTAGAGAGAGAGAGAGAGGGGGGGGGGAAGAAATCTTCGTTTTATTCTTATACACGTTTTATTTATATGTACAATAAACGACGAAAGCAAACTTTTCTATATATAAAACCTACTACGCGTAAGAAAGAAGCATTGGCGCCACACTTGACATCCTATTCAAACCTTAAGATTTACAAGTGTCGTAAATCCAGTTGAGTGCCGGAGCGGAGAGGAAAGCGAGCAGATCGTCGTCAGCGGGAAAGGACCGGAATATTCATTCGTATGTCTCCGCATACTGGGCAATAAAGTCTTCGAAATATCCTGAGAGCGGGGAGTCGCGGGCGAAAAGGAAGACTTAAGATTCGGGACCCGAGAGTGGATGGTTAGTTCGGGGAGCTGGTGTATGTTTATTAAAAGCATCGTCGTGTATGTTAAATCCTTCGTCCCTTCTATCTTCATCGACTCGCGACTTGCATTTCTCTCACCTGCCTCGCTCATTCGTAAACTTCTTACGTATACAGGGTCGGGAGAGGGGGAGGGGTCGTGGTGGTGGTGGTGGTGGTGGTGGTGGTAGTGGTGTGGAGAGGACTTTTTCTCGACATTCTTCATCGCTACATTCAAATAAGATCGTTTGTCTTTCTCTTTTCTCCTCTCTCTCTCTCTCTCTCTCTCTCTCTCTCTCTCTCTCATCTCTTCCCCTTCCTTCTCTTCACTAGTCTTCTTTCTTTTTCTTTTTCTTTTTCATTTTCTTTTCTATTTCTTTTTTGCAAAAAATTGAGTAAATTACAAGATACTAATAAACGTGTTGCTGTGCTCGATGACGAGTGCTCGAGTTGGATAAATGCTTCGTCCTTTATCAGGATAGATAAAAAAATACATGTTTACATCCTTAAACTCGTCTTCTCCGAGAGCATGTTAAGCATCGATGAGACGATGCCTAATAATACGATAAATATGACCTGGATATATGTTTTTCAAGGACCGACACGGTCCACCTCGAGCGCGTAGCCGAGAGCGATTGATTTCGCATTTCACGCTCGTCAGTGATAATGGGGAATCTTGGAGAAGATCCTCCTCGCTCCGCCCCTTGATCATCGACGTCGCCGCCGCCGCCCCCATTTGAACGCGTTGCTCCAGGGCGAGCCTTGGCCCGATAACGACGAAGGCCAAGGGGATCGGGGTAAGGCCGCCCTTGGCAGTCGATTCGTCCCCCCATTCCATCCCACCCCCGTCCAAAGAGAGGAGCGTCGTCGTCACGGCCGATCGATCGATCGAGTGGCGCGCTTCCAACGGCGATCCGCCGAAACGTTCGCGGGCTTACCAGCGGAGTCCCGAGGCGTCGGACTCCGCGGTGGGTGCGGAGCCACCTGGGGAGTTGGTGGGGCAACATCGACCAGTGATCGCTCGCTGGGTTCCGTGGACCCCGGGCTGACACAGTCTCGTCCCTTTCGCTACGCTGCGGCCGAGAGGCGCTCTTGGTACGCTCCTGAGTGCGCGCGCGCCCGCACACCCATTGGGCGGGCGCGCGTGTGCGCGCGGCGTAACCGCACACGGAGGGGGCGCACGCACACAGAGGCGGTCGCGCGTCCAGGCAGTTCGCTCGCGGAAATACTGCGAAACGTTTGGCTCGCTCTACGAGGTTCGAGCGCGAACACGCGGCAGCGTCACGGAAAAGTCTTTCACCGATCGAGTGAGCGGGCGGTGAGTTAGCGGGTGTAGCGGTCTCGCGAGTAAGGTGTGGAATATCGAGGGAGGAACGAGACGGCAAAATTATGTTCAGCAGTGGTGTCTCATGACGAAGAAGCGGCCGCCATTGTTGCGGCTGTGCCCAAAAGAAACCCTTAAGTGTCGGCGAGAAAACAACGAGTTCGAGCGCTTGGAGCTTTAGGACTTTTGCAATAAAGAGGTAAGTTCGTGAATTTGGCTCTCGTAGTCCTTTGCCCATAGATCGTTAGGCTCTTTTGCGTGGCTCTGTTTGTACGAACGATATCCATAACCTAGAAATTGTTGACCGTGAAACTGCGACGAGTCAAAAAGAGACGCCTCGCGACATAATCGATTTCTTTTTCTTGTTGTTGAATAGGCCGAGTTCTTGGCATCTATGGGCACGGCCGCGGTGTCTTGTCAGACTAACGATTCAGTGAAAAAGTGGTAGAGACGTAAAGCATCGAAAACAGATGCAATTTCATTTGCTTCAAGGACGCGATTTGTTTTGCGCACTACGGCTAATACGAACAATATCTCCCTCCCTTTTTTTGTCCTTTTTTTTTTTTTTTTCTATCATTCCTTGTTTACTTGAGAGTACAAAACAGTGCTCTTGTTTTTATCTTCGGCACGTTGACATACATACCGTCTACCATGATATTCTGCTAGTGATGGGTAGAATTGTTATTTTAGCCGTAGTCGAGGATTTGATCGAATGCTATTGCAGCTTTACAAAAATACGAGGATAATATTTGGTTTGCCGTTTTTGGCTTCGAGTCTACGTAAGTTAGCTAGTGTCGAATTTTTCTCATTGCCAATTTATGCAAAATTCTCAGTCATAATTATGATATGCACGTGTGTGGATGCGCGCGGTCCCGCACGCACACGAACGCGGACGAATAATTTTATACGAGGAGCTCCGCTCACCATGCATATGTATTTTATTATTTTTTTTTTTTTTTCGATGTCAGGTGCATTTAATATTTAGCAATGAGTTTTTTCTTTTTCGTTTTCTATTTTTAAAATGCTACGACACCGCCGTCGACCCCCCCCCCCCGCCTCCCTCCCTCCTCCCTCTCTCCCCCTCCCACGGTCCCCACGCACACGCGCACGCACACGCACGCGTACACGTACGGGCATAAAGATGCGTGTGTTTTTATTTTAGGTGCTCCAGGCGATATGCATGAAACGCATGGATAAACACGTGAGGATACGTAAAACTCCTGAGTGTAATATTATTTAATTTTCGTTGAATACATAATGCCTTTGATTACTCGCGTAATAACGTCCGCAGACGGAATATAGGCTGGGAGTTTTCAACAGTGACATAAAACGAAAAATTATTGCTATTCTTTCGGGAATTATTCGATTTTCGTGTAAATAAAATGACGACTACTCGCTCGCTGGATTGTAAAGAAGGTTGGATCGCTCGGTCGGTCTTTGTGTCCATCCTTTTTAATCCAGTGGCCAGTAGCGAATCGAGCAAGGGTCAGGTCAGCGCGCTGAGAAAACAACAAAAGAACCATTCACTCTGGGTATCAAGGTCGCGGGTCTTTTCGCCGTTATGCCCAGAGTGCGCCGGTAATTTTTGTATACTTGGTCAGTTTTTTTTCCCGTCCTTTTTTCTCTTTTTTTTTTTTTTTTCTTGCGCCGTCATTGTTCGCGGCTCGTTCTCGCACTCTTTCTCCGTTCTACGCGATCAATGGACATACACATCTTTATTCATATGCAGGGCTATGCACCGAGCAAGGGGGAGGCGACCACGAAAATTTCTCTCTCGTTCGAATGCAGGCGGCCTTTGTTTCGACGAAATTTTTTCTCCCGCCCGCAGCCTCGTCTCATTCATGTCCAAGCCCCGAGCCGAGTCGGTGAGACCTTGAACGCCCATTTCCACTGATGTATGCACGCCTGTTAACGCCGTTATTTATGCAAGAAGAGAGACCGATTGAGTCTGAGTGCGTGAATTCGTGCATACGCGCGTGTGTGTACTTGCGTACGTGCGCGCGTGCGGGCGCATGAGTGAGTGCGCGAAACCCGGAGAGTATTAGCAAAGTTGGCGAATGCGCTCGGCTGCCGAGCCTCCACTAGACTAATTACCAGGGAGGGAGAAAAGAAACGAGTTTTTTTGTTATTCCGAGGAGCGCGAGCGGTATTCGTTCATCTGACGTGCCTTGCAATTTTTCAAGTCTCTAAACGGACAATCCAGTGTTATGTGGCATTATTTTTTTGTTTTTATTTTCCCTTTGACATCGATAATTTTTCCAATTGTCTCAAATGCATTACCTTACGCACGAAATTTTTATAATACAGTGAGTGAGAGAGAGATTGCCTCGGAGTGATGTTCGTTTACGTAAAACAATCCATAAAATATAATCATATTTATGAAAGTATAATTCTTAGAAATTTTGCTACGATGATTATTAGTAATTAACTTTTTGTAACGATAAATTACGAAGGAAACGTATTATAATCTATTAAATACAATCGAAACATAATGATTTAACACCCTTAAAGAAAAAAAATTTTTAATAAGAATCATTTAAAAATTGAAAGTTATGCCGAAAAAAAAATGTATTCAGAAAGACTAAAAAATATCTTTGTAAGAACATTTTATCTTACAAAAATAACTTTAACGTAGCGAACATAAATAAAGATAAAAGAAATCTATTTTCTAGAATAAATTGATTCTTTATGATTAATGTTGATGAGTCATTTTATTTACAATACTAAAATAACATATTTAAATGAATTAAAAAGAAATTTCTTTTCTTGATTTACGTGTTTTTTTATTCCGAGAAAAAGTAACGATTAACTTTATGAAATCCGAAGCTTTATTTAATAGTATTTTGTAAGTATACTCAGTTTAATTTTACTTATTATTACAAAGATGGAAATAATCGAATACTTAAACGAAATTTTGTTGAAATACGTATTGATTATGTAAGATGATAAAAGAAAATTTTTTTTTTTTTATTCCTATATAAATTTATGTCGAATCATTGTTTTACTTCGTGTCAAGAATTTACAGCTCATTATCACATTAGCATAAAAGTGTCAAAATATGTGTATTCTATAATAAATGTACTTGTATGCTGAATTTTATTCGTAATTATTTTTTGCATGCGGGATTAAATGTAACAAAAGGTATTACATTAATGTAATAAAAGGCAAAAGTATTTACTTACGATTTAGTTTGCTAAATTGAGTCTGCCAAGTTTTTTATTTTTTTATTTTTTAATCTACAACTGCATATTATAAATATAAAAATCATTGAATTGGTTGGCAATTTATTTTCTTTACATTAAATAGTAAAAAGAAATTGTTTATAAAAGTTCATATACAGCTTGTATATGAAAATTTAAAAAGTCAATTTAAAAATAGAATAATTTAAAAATATTTTAATATATGGCAGAATATATTCTAGATTTTCGATTTAATTACATAATCATGATTATCAATTGGAATGTCATTTTTTCTGTGCATTTTTTAAATATTGACTTAATTCAGAGTGAACTGAACATAGGATCTTTTTTTTTTTGTATTTTTTTTTTTTTTTTTTTTTTTTTTTTTTTTTTTTTTTTTTTTACAAATTATTAGGAGTATATATATATATATTGTTAATGGTAATATTGTTTAAATTAAATTTTCATTTTCATTCAATATTTATCGGATAATTTTTTGTCCATTTATAATTACAATACCTAAAGTATGAAATATTTTTTGTCTTAATATTTAATTACCGAATTTACGTTTATATTTTATGTACATAAAGCATACTTAAGATTAATAGTTTTTGCACGTTTAAGCTATTTGCGATTATTTCTATCATAGATGTAGTATTTAAATTACTTATCATGAATTACAAAGCTAACATTATTAATAATCCAATGAATTTTAATCAAAAAAATTTGAACAGTCATAATGAGTTATTTGCATCAATATGTAATGCTACATTATAATACTCATATGTTTAAATTACTTTGAAATATTAAATTGTCTAATTTAATAAATTTTCTACAATTTTTTCTCTCTGAATGAATATATATTAATAATATAGCTAATAGCAATTGATTAAAAATCTTTCATAACATATTTCTGGTGATTTCTTCGAACATCTTTTGTTTTTAACTATTGCTTTGGAATTATATCTGTAATTTCAGTGAAGCAAATAACAAAAGTAAATATAACTCCAAAGTGATGAGCTTTCATAAATTTTACATTAGTTTTGCACTAAAAAAAACTTAGATCATTAAATATCTTACGTATTGAAAAAAGAACAATAATTACTTAAAATTAATCATTTTACATGTGAAAGTAAAATAAAATTTGAATTTATGAATAGAACCATTATTAATAATTTGTAATATATTTAAATAATTCGTATAGTTATTAATTATGAAAACTAACTATGTCAATTTATAAATAATTTTTGAAGTAATAGCTGCTGTTCAAATATGTTATACATACATTTATTGCATTCTTATATTTCATTTACATGGCCATAGAGATAGGAATAGCTGCACTATGTCAAAAATGTGTAATATCGGAGAAAAAATATTTTCTAAAATAGTTGTACGTTCTCGAGCAATAATGCCACCTCTCTGCTTACAGTCCTTTCCTCCGCATTACATTGTTCATCGATCTAATGCATTATCGTCTTTAAATTACAATGCTATTATTGATCATCAAACTTTTATTTAGATTATTTATAACGAAATATAATTACCATAGTCTCGTTATACATAGCTTGAATTGTGTTAAGTTTAGTATGTTTAGCTTATAAAAGTAATGAGCTACCTCATTCGTGGTTATAAGATTTTTTATACATTGTAAAATGTCTTTAACTAGTCGCATTGAAAGAAATGATTAAAATATAAAATCGTATAATTCACAAATATTGGTAGATTATTTAGTTCTAGAACGAATAAGATAAGGAAACTTAAAAGTTCTACTAAATATAATAGAATATTATATTTAAGTAATTGTACATATTTATTTATAGTTTACTAAATTTACTACCTCGTAAGATTTATAAATTTTGAATATGAATATTCAGTTCATTCAAAGCTATAGTTTGTAGGAGATGTTATAAATAAATATTAATAAAAATAAATATATTCTTCTTCTTTTTTTCTTTTTTTTAAGTTCTTGAATATTATAATTGTAAATTATTGCAAGCTTTTTTTTCTAAATACAGTTTTTAAAATATTTTATTTTATTGTAAAGGATTCCGAATATCTAGCAATAGTTTCTAAATAAATTTAGAAGAAGAATTTGATGAAATATTGGTATTTTTAATTTATAAATGTATTTGCTTTTTGTGTATTTATGACAAATTTTACATTATATACATTAAGGTGAAAAGTTATACTTTTTTTTCATGGTTTATTTCAAATTGTCTTCTACATTTAGATGCTGATGTTTTGATATTATATCAATAACAAAAAGTTTTAAGAGTGGATCATTTAATCGCATAGCGTTTACTCTAAATCACTTACTTTAATATTATTTTTAAACGAATTTGAAACGCGCATTTCATTAGACTACATGAGAACGGTAAATAATTTTAGTTATTAAATAAATAAATAAAAAGGGTTTAATCCGCATATAATATTAATCTTAAAAATGAAAAAGAGTATATTGGTTCTTAGTAAGTCTGATTTGAGAGGATAATTTAGAAATGAATCGATTGGAATTGGACGCGAAGGTAAGAATGCAAAAGTAACATAGGTTGAGAAAAAGATTGTATTCACTGTGTGAATTCTACGACTAAAATAAGTAAAATAAGATGTTACTAACAACGTGTGGATTAAGATGGAACATAATTATGAATAAGTTTGACGACCTTAAAAATGAATGACATTTAGATTCCAGCTAAATATGCCAAATGTCATAAAAATTCATAGCAGATGTTACGTGCGACTGTATGCATATTCCCACGCTTCCGGAGGTGATACCATCCATAAAAATACGAATACGAACCATTCATTGTAAATGGGATTTACACCGTAGTATACAGTACAACGAGAGCAGTCAAATTAAACGTATTGCTGTATTACAATTTTGAATGTTATAGGTACGGATTTTTTTTTTTTTTTTTTTTTATCTCGCCATAATCTTACTGTTGATCGGCGCAACGGACGACCAATGTATTTGTCAACGGCATATAAATAAATGGAAATAATTCATTAAAAAAAAAAAAAAAAAAAAAAAAAAAAAAAAAAAAAAAAAAAAAAAAAAAAAGTATTAGATGATTAAGTATATCAGAATTCCTGTCAAATAGCGTGATTTTTCGAGGTCAGTGGGAAAATGGTATGGTACCTCGTTGAACATTATAAAAAAAATAAGATTGACTACATATATATATATATATATATATATATTACAAATGAGAAATGTTAACCCGTGATAAAATATTACCTGCCTTTTTAAATATCTAAGGATCCCACCAACTATAGTTTAGAGCAAAGAACAAGAGATATGGCTCCTAATAATAATTACTTGACATTGAATGCCTACGTTATCTTTCACTAATATCTACCAATTGATAATGAGAAGTGCGCGTAGGCATTTTACGAAAAGATTATTATTCAACTAAATCTAATTATTCAATAAAATTTAATTCATTGAGAAACATGGAACAATTTGTAACGATTGTTTAGTTTGTATGCATTTATATTTATATACCTTATATAGCCTGCAAAATGCTAAAGAAACTCAATATCTGCATAAATACGTATGAATAATTTGTTAAAATACCTCAAAAGAGTATTATAATAAAGATTCAAAATTTTAAATTGATTAGAAAAAATAGTGGAGGGGCTCCTTAGAAAGTGGCCAATTAAAAATTATAACAACATATTTGAATTGTCAGATTAAATAAGCAGAAATAAGTAGAATAATATCCAATACACTCGTAAATACGTAGATTGCATAATTAAGCGTAACATTGATAATTAGAAAAAATTATGAACAATAATTTCAATTCGAGCTGTTGTATAAATTAGATATTAGAACTTAAATATAAAATTGAAGGTGGAAATAAAGAGGCATTTAGCATTTAAATCGCGTTTAAACTTGAGCATTGCAGTTGTAAATATAATTGGCAATTTTATAATTCAGCTATTAAGCACAATTTTTAACGAATAAACAGCAATAACGTTTATTCGAACATCCAAAAAATTATTACGAATAATAATAATAATAATAATGATAATTATAACAACAACCGTAACAACAACCGTAACAACAACCGTAACAACAACAACAACAACAATAATAATAGGCATAGAAAGAGTTACGGTTTAATGAATATTCGTCCAGAATAAATTCACTTTATTTCTTCTCTGGGCGTTTGGAGATCATAATTAAATACGCATTATGGACCTCTCAACGATTTCATCCGAGTAAAACATATTCATGAATAATGTTAAAACTCGTAAGTCTTTCTTGTTGTTGAGGACAATAAGCGGTAATCGATAATCAAGAATTATAAAAGTCATGCAATGATTATGAATACTGAAAATATAAAATATACAAATAAGTCTATCCAATGGGCATAACCGGAGGATTCTCGATCGACTAATTTGTATATATTTAGTCCGTTGTTTTTTTAAGTTAAATTCTTGTCATTCTAAGAATCGAGGATTCGACCTTACGCTAATCGATCGTAAATATATTTTAAGAAAAAAACATAATAAAGCAAAATATTTGTTATAGGAACTCATAAATCTGAATTGAACAACATTAGACCAAGAATTTTACCGGCTTCATAAATCTTACTAAAGTTGATGTGGTAATCAATGGCAACATTTACCAACAATGCAGCGTATGATATTTTTTTAGAGCAGTTAGATATTAAAAGCAGTTGTCTCGTTAGTTGTATACCTTCTTACACTTAGACAAAGGTATCTGATGGTTAAAAATGAAGAAGAATAAAAAAAAAAAAAAAAAAAAATGTAAAGTAAATGGAACAAAAGGAAAGGGAACAAAAGATATGCGGAGTGGGGGGATGATCGAACGCAGCTCCGACAGACACAATGCGCGTATAATTGATAATGCCGACCCCCTGAAAAAGGCTCTTCAACTCGCATCAATAAAGAAAGAGACGTGGACAGTCAATAATACGATTGTCCGTGTACACTTGCCTAATAAGCTTACGCCATTGCGTTGTAAAAAATGCGCGCGGATGCGGGCGGGCAATACTACATGTAGGTCAGGCGTTTACATTGGGGCCCAATATCGAGGTCGTTGCTCCATTGTGCATCGGTGACACGTTGACATTAGCTTCATAAGTCGCAAGGATATTGATATCAAGCTCGCTTGATAAGGCAGACGGACCTCACTTGATTTTTGACCCGCGGCTGTCTTGCTTTTCGTTCGACTGGAAGCAGCGTAGAAGCAACTTACGAGGAGGGGGAAAGAAATTGGAGAGACAGGAGATTCACGAAAATTTATGGGTGAAGACGGCCGAATCAAGTAGTTATAAATACAGCAATAAGTTTAAACGATGAGGGTAATTTGTTATTTCGCGATAAATTTCCATTTCATTTGCCGACAGACACTATCTGTACTTGTTCTTTTTTTCTTTTTTTCTTTTTTTTTCTTAAATATGCTCTCAACCGGCCGTTTATCGTTGTTAAAATGAAAAAAAAAAAATCACTATTTTTAATAGTCTTGTGTATATTCATCATTACATCGGATAGGTCTTATATCAAATAGTGGTATTTTTAATTTTCGTTATTCATTGTAAATGGAGTATCTTTACCGGAAGTCTGCTTTCTTATTGTTATTGTTGTTATTCTTTTTCTTCTTCATATTATTATTATTATTATTATTGTTGTATTTCTTTTTCTTCTTCATATTATTATTATTATTATTATTGTTGTTGTTGTTGTTGTTGTTGTTATTATTATTATTATTATTATCATTTTTATTTTTAATCAAACATTGCGCAATTATTATTATTTTTACAACTATTATTATTGTTACTATTGCTAGTATTACTGCTACTACCAGAATCGCACTAGTATACCTAAATGCTTAGCCAATATGTGTGAATACAAGAATTTTTATTTTACAGTAACATCGAATGGATTTAATAGTAAATGATACTTTATTGAATTAAAAGTTAAAATATGAAAAAATTAACTCGTATTAGTCACGAGCGCTATAGTGTATAGTTAATCGTTTGCAATCGATTTTAAAATCTTAAACTTTGACATTTTTCAGCCTATCGGTACTTTCAATAAGCGAATAATGCCACGAACCCTCGTCGAGATATGTCGCTTAAAAATTTGTTAACCTCGTGGTATGATTTAGTTTACCCTTTAAAAGAAGTAATAATAAATTGAAAAGCAGCAACGGAATTTTCCAATTGTCTAAAGTGTATAGAGTCGGGTTGACGTGTGTAGGGATTAGGAAATAACCGGAGATGCCGGCGTATATCTCGCAATGGAAGCGAAGTGAAAAAGTAAAATGCCATTGAGTCTGGGTATCGGGTTTCAAGTGAGTCGAGCCCTCGCTAAGGCCCGAACCTTTGGGGCGTCGTGTGCAAGGTTAGCGCTCGTCGCCATACACGAAGTGTTGGGGCGGAGGCTCTCGACGGTGTTAAAGTTTAATTATAAACGGATTGGAAGAGCCGGGTGTGCGACACCGCGCTAAAATAACCGGCGGCACATCTTTAGGGTTCGCTAGCTCCTCGCCTTTCCCCGCTCCATATTTTGCGCCGGATGCGCGTCGAGGCGCATTTCATGGCACACGCCCTCGGACACCTTTGACGAGCGCGTTTATTCCTGCCGTTCGTTCGATTGTTCAAGAGAGAGAGAGAGAGAGAGAGAGAGAGAGAGCGACTGGGAGAGCAAGAGGGGGGGGGGCGTGCGTGCGCGAGGAGGGGAATATCCAATACGCGTAGCATAACACATTTCTCCTCCTCCTCGACCGTCGTTTCGACGTGCACCGACGAAACCACCACAGTTTAACAAATTTTCGAGACATTTATAAGGGGAGGTGTGACATCGGCAAGCGACCTTTCTAGCCCGTAGATTGTGCCTGAATATTAAAATACATCCCAGTCCATGTGCATTGCCAAGAGTGTGATGTGCGAGACGAGGCTTTGCGTGAACAGGTGCAGGAGGTGTAGGATGTGACGCGTGGACAAATAAAGATAAAATCAGTTGCAAAGCATCGATTCCCCAGAAATTTATGCCTCGCTGCGTGAACTTTTTGTTTTAAGCTAGTCCTTCATTATGCAAATAACTCGATTAATATTTATCGAGGATAAAAGAGAATGAGAAAAAAAAGCAGACCCGTTGACTCAGGGAGGCGAGGAGATGATCCTTTCGCAGAGGCGAGCGAGCCAATAACAGGCATTCGTCTTATTAATAAAGAATCTCCGAGGGTGCTTCAATGCAGTCGAAATTGAATTTGGAGCATCGTCTGACAGCCGAGAATTTTAGCTGGTCGTTAACGTGACTTTTATTTGTATCATGCGTAACATTTTAATAAGCGTCGATTATTCAAATTCAGTTCGATTCAGTTCATTGCGACATTGCTTGGGCAGTGAAAACACTGTTTTATCCTTAAGCTTTAAAATTAACAAGAAAGAAACATTATTTGGATTTTCAATTGAAAATTGGCGTAGGTTTTTTTTCTTTTTCTAATTGTGAATAATGCTTCTACAATGAATTAAAATAATGATTAGCTTATATCTGTATGGTAAAAGTTCCTTATGCCCATTCCGAATGGAATAAAATCAGTCCAATGGCTTTTTCGTAAACGCAGCGGCAGCGGCAGCGGCAGCGGCAGCAGCAGCGGCAGCAGCAGGAGCAGCAGCAGCAGCAGCAGCAGCAGCAGCAGCAGCAGCAGCAGCGGAGGCGTCGACGGCGGCGGTAGATCAGTACTCGATTTACTCTTAATATTCAATTGCCCGAGTGGCCTAGTCAAAACGTTTAGACAATATGGACGAATTAATATTCAAATTTGTTATTTGCATGCTACACAAAAGAGCATAGACATACTTTGTATTATTAAGTGCTTGAGATAGTGGTTTCATTTAACTCGTTCCCTCGGTTTCGTTGTATTTTAAGTTGATGTATTAAGAATCGCCTTCATATCGATTAATAGAGAGAAAAAAATCGTATTCTCGAGTGCTTTAATGCTCGATCTATTATAGCGATCAAATGCTTAATATTTTTAAATATTTGTACAGTTGTGAGAAAATAGTCGTTATAGATTCATTGCATTTCTAAAAGGTAATCAAGTCGCTAAAGTCACAACAATATTTCAGCTCAATCCGACAAAGCCTATTTAATTACATAAAAATAACATTCTTATAATTGTATGGATTCTTCGATACATTTATTATAGATCCAGTTTTCTTTAACCCATATTTTAAGTAAAACTTAAAGGTCATTCTAAACGCCATTATTAAATAATATATTTCAGTAAACGTTTGTTGAACAATAAACTTTTTCCCGATGAAACGCGTCTGATCCCTTTGGCTTAAACATCTAATGATAGCTCGGCGTGTGCGTTCGATAAGTGTCATTTAAAATGACGTAAAATCAGATTTTGATGACGTAACTGACGATAACGATGTAAACGCGTTAATTCATAGCCATGTATAGCTTTATTTGTATGTACAAAAAAAAAAACAAAAAAATTCTTTTAGTCATTAGTTGAATTCTAAATATGAAATATATTCTGAAACTGTAGAGAAATTATTTCCATTTATTAATATTAACTTAATGTAATATTACGCTTGATCTTTGCCCTTTAAAATGTCGAGAAACCATTTTAATTAAACACAACTATTATCTTCGAGATAAATTTGATATTTAAATTCCTTGTAAAACGGATACGTTACTTATTAAAAAAAAAAAAAAAATTCTTATTCAAATTAGTGTTATTTTTCTTTAAAACTTATTTATACTTAATTATAAATTTAATGACATTTTAATATTGGTCTCAACTTCAAATATGTGTAATTATATTCAGTGTTAACAGAACTTGCAAATACATTTCCTTGGTTTTTATTATACTACAATATTTCACCATATTTACAAATAATATCTTAGTAAATTCATTCAAATCGCTTAAGATTATGATTCAGGGTATTGTAGTATTTTATAAAAACAAAAACAAAAAAAGAAATAAGTGATGGAATGGTATCAACGCTATCATAAATTATAAATGAGAAAATATCACTACTAATAAGGATTCGATATTCATACATCGTAACAAATTTCTTATTTTTAACTTTTTAAATTGCACCAAATTCTAATTTTTACATTTTTCAATTTGATTTGACACAAAAAAGAAAAGCTTGCTCAAATTTAAAAATGTCTAATTATAGTAATTATTAGATTTGTAGTTATTATTAGTGTATTTGTAGGTTTGTACAAATCATTTAATTTTTTCCTTATTTTTATTTAGATGTACAAATAAATTGCTATCTTTATATTTATATTAAATTTATTAAAATTTCGTGACTAAAAGCCACAAGTCAGTTTTAAATTAGATAATACATAAAATGACAATATTTATTTACCTTGTAATACAGTACGAAGAATTGAAGTTAAAGTATTACAGACAATTATTATTTGTAAAAGATTTTATTTCTCATTGTAAATTTATTTAGTACCAGTGTCTCGATTTAGAAATATACAAATTTTAATGCGAAAAACTTATATCAACACTTATTGCATAAAAAAATATATATATATAAACACTTTATACGCGTAGATATACCAAACTATTGAATTTAATTAAATTCATTAACTTCTTACTTGAAACTATAATATAAAATATGTTGTTATGTATATATATATAATAATAATAATGATAATAAAATATTGATACTTCTTGTATGCAGTGTATATACCTTGAACTTTATATTAATTTTTTTTTTTATATTTAAAATAAAGAAACTGATTATTAGTAAATGAACTAGTTAAAAGATAATTTTAAACAATTGTACAAAGCATAGCACGATATTCGGTAGTTTAACTGGTGACAAAATTTTAAAAAGTGTCTTTTACATTTCAAATTTTTATCCTTTTTTTTTTGTTAATTATATCATTCATTTTAAAAATTTTTATGTCATAGTTATGTCTTATTATTGTATTAATATAAAGCGATAAAATTTACTAATAAACATTAATTGAGCTTAAAACCGAAAATCTAGATACGCCTAATGAAATCCATAGGGTTATTTAAAAATTTATTAAATATTGAGTTGTAAAACGTCACATGAGGTATTCTAAAAACTCTTTAAATCACAAATTTTCATCTAAAAATTGCTCGGAGCAGTTTACACAGTGATGAAAATTCGAAAAAAACAAATTAATTTGCATTACCTTTTCAAGTAAATAATAACATTTCTTATAAAAAAAACCTTAGTAAAAATTTCTTTTTAATTCTCGTTTTTTGTTTTCATACCAATTTTTAGATATTTTATAAACCTTTTTTTTTTTTTTTTTTTTTTTTAATACATTGATCGGCGATACTGCAATAAGTTGCTAGGAAATTGTATTGATATGCGTTGTATTAAGAATTTATTGGCAAAATCAAATCTCGCCAAAACGTATGAAGAATATGCAAATAAATGATATTTATTGTCCATAAGAATTGTCAATAGATAAATTTTTATTCACTACGCCAGAATTTTTATTCACTATGCCAACTTTCATTCGTGAGTATCTTCATCTTATTTCCAAGCACACTTTTTCTTGATGGTTTCAGAAAGAGTGAGAATACGATAAGGAATAATATTGAAGTGCATAGTATCAAGTAGCAATAGGTCAACAGTGTACGCCAATGTACTATATATTGTATCCGTCTTCGTTCAACAACATATCAGCGTTATCAAAAATGATAGAAAACACTATTACTTATCTCACTATCTTCGTTGCTTCGAGATATTAAGCATTCATTCTTCTTTGGGATACTTGCAAAAATCTATGCTGTTCTTTTTTCAATTGGAATTCTCGATTATGCCTCGCTTTCATAATTGTTTATTATTTTATTTTGACGCTAGTCATATTTTAGCAAACAAAGGATTTTTGTCACTCAGTTATTTTCTGAAATTACATAAAAGTTTCCGAGGCATAGTAAACAAAATTATCACGTTTTTTCACTTGGTATTTCAAACATTCTAAAGAATTTTTTAAACGACATTTTAATTATGTATAAGAATGAAGGTGTAGTGAAAATTTCAATTTGAAAAGCTATTACAAAATTATTGTTGAAATTTTCAGATATATGTGGGCAAAGTTAAAATATCTGCTGATTCACCAAGTAAGTTATGTAAATGCTACATTTGTTTAGAAACTTAATCTTTTTTCTTATCATCTTAATTGGCTCTTGCTCCACTCTTATTTTAAAAGTAATATAAGATAAAAATCACTCTAAAAATTTTAAGTAACATACTGAGAGCATAATTACTGAATCGACACGTATAAAAAAAAAGAAAAAATTTTTATACCGACTTCTTTATGTATTCAAAAAGTTTTAAGCGTCCAATTTGTTTAAATTTTTGGCTTATTCATACAAGCCCAAACTATTTAAATGTAATATAAGAAAAATAATACTGCATCTATATTATTTTCTATAAAAATAATAATTCATTTATGCAATAATTTCAATACATGTATGATCAAAAAAAGCTGTTTTTTATAATTATTTCATTTTCTTATTTCATAGTTGATTTCATAAACAAATTTTATTTATACATTATTTTAAAAAATTACATACAAGACAAATTAATCGTGCGTGTATTATATTACTTCTTTTTAAATCTATAAATATATTTTATATTTCAAATTAATTTCTTTTGAAAATGATTATTACTGTCGTTGCAAATTATATTTGACAATTTTCATATTTCACTGTCTTGAATTCAAATAAAGTAATTTCGTACATATTTCTTACAATGTATTTCTTGAAAAATATTATGAAATGTTTATTTATCGTATATAATAATATTTTTAATTTGCATTTAAAGAATTTATAATTGATCGTGTAAAAATTCCTATTACTGATTTAAAAATTTCTCTATTGAAGAATATATTTTCATAAACCAGTAGCGATAACAATTTAGAATGAATTCGAGGTTCTATAAGTTTAAGAAAAAACACTGTTATTAAGTTAAATTTTAAGATATATTAAGTATTTTATAATTTAATTTATGCACTCTAATTTTTTGTTCATTTTAAAGAAATAAACATGTATTTCAAAATCATGTTATTTTAGCGTTTTATATTCACGACTTCTTACATTTATTAATACAATTGACAATAGTGATAAGGAAAGTAGGTATTAACATTTACACGTTTGCATTAATTTGAATTCCATGAAACTACATTCGAGTTTTAACAAGATAAATAAAATACCGAAATTTTTAATGCACACATTTATAATAAATATTAGGCATTGTGTTAGGGAACTAAAAATTTTTTTTATGCAAAGTTAGTATTTATTGTCATAATATTATATATATATATATAAAAATTAATTACTCATTATGGGTTTAACTTTTCTAATAAATATTTTTAAAAAGATAAGACTAATACCTATTTTAGTTTAAATTCAACATTAAAATATTTTTATTAAACGGCTAATACAGTCATCATTGTAGAATCCATTTTAAGTGTTTTTTATGAGTTAAAAAGTGAATGTTTATTACGACGAATATTTTCACTAAAGGAATTAAAGACTTTATTGTTGGATTAATTAAAAGAATATATTTGTTTAATTGACATAGTGTAAGAATTAAATGCCCCGAGACCAAATTAATCGGCAAGGTAATAATAGTGTTAGTATTATATTATCATGTTAAGTTCTTTTTTTCAATAACGAAAACATTGAATTTAAGTTTTTTTTAATACTTTTGAAATTATTTGTATTTAATATTATATTTCTATGGTTTGAAAAATTTATTCTACACGGCTTGTAGTAAAGAATGCTTAGTATTACACGAAAGCTTTGAAATTATGCCAATCATAAGTTTTCGAACTTAAAAAATGGATATAACATTCGATTATTTATTTTCAATGTTTTTACAATCAAAGTTAAAATATTTTATTAAAAAGTTCTCGTATATAATAACCAAATAATGTCGCAAAATTAAAATTATCGGTTAACTAACTTGCCTATTGTTAATTAAAAGAATAAATCATAAATGATATTATTATAAAATACAATATAGATATTTCTTTTAAATTATTTTCAATAGATTTTGAAAGTATAATTTTTATTAAAAAATAATTATAATCGACAGTAATAATAATCGACAAAAGCTGCTGTCGAGCTTATTAATTTCAAAAGGTTTTTTTTTTTATTACTACGTAAATGAAAAAGATCAAGTATTTTAATTTAAAAACATTTTAACAAAATTGGTAAAAGGATTACATGTAGTTGGTAATTTCATTAAATAAAGTGGAAATCTAATAAAAGCAGCTAGCATACCTCGTATAAATAACGGTGAAACGTTTGTGAAAGCTCGATAACGTTCGTGGATAAAAAAATTAACCCACCTTAACGGAAATATTTCGGATTTTAAGCTGCGTCAGCTATATGTGTGAGTGTGACTCTTTTCAATATGAGAATAAGTCTGTTCTTATCATGTATGTAGCGGATTAAGATGCACAGATGCCTGCGCCTCTCAGATCTGATCACGTATTTCATTTGTCGAATTGAAAATCACGTAAACTACATTGCGGATCGCCGCCTCTCTTTTCTCCCAAGAGAGAGGACTTATGTAGTGACATACGCTGTAATTAGTGATCATAGTGAAAAAAAGTAGGTCAAATGTGTAGTGATGCTTTTGTGAGGCGGTGACTTGTATGCCACAGCCGTCGACGTAGGCATTACGTACGAGCCTCGGCATATTTATTCATAATCCTGCGTCCTACGACTATAGAATTAGATCCGCTTTATGTAAACAATATAATCGTATGTGTAGCAAGGGCAAGTCGTTAAAATGGCATTAAGGTATCGATCGTGAGAGCAGCCGCGTTCTTTCTTTGGTTAAACATACAAATTTCTCACTTTATCGTTCGTAAAATCATGCACTGAAGACAACATATTCTAGGCAATAAAGCCTTCATTGGCGGAGGAAAATTGTCTCGTTTTAAAATTAATTGAGCAGTCCGTTGAACCTATATTCATTGAGTGTCCATTTTCTTATGTTGGGACATTTTCAATAGAGAAATAATACTATCGTAAAAAAAAAATTATCTCACCAAATGAAACTTTGGTACTATTAAACGTTTATTTCTATCGAAGTAATCGATTAAAATTTCGATAATTACACGAGGAAACCCCCTTATCTAACAACTCTAATAAAAAAATTTTTTAAAAAAAACTAGTGCCTGCCCATAAGATTATGATGATGATTAACTTTATATAGTTTTGTTTACTTGTACTATTTTCACCGAGCTTCTACAACTTTCTTCATGCGATAATTTGGAATAATTTTATTATAAAAACTCGACTAATATTACTATTGTTTTATATAAACTTTTCATTTCAATTGGCTAGGTTTGTGTACATACCTTGAATTTTTTAAATACATTTTTTATTATTATTTATGAGAATTAAGTGTAAATTATTATTGAAGAAATGTTCATTTCATAATTAACAGAATATTGGAAGTGGGTATTTACCAATTAATAATTTGTATCTTTTATATTTCAATTGTAGAAATTTGCATCAATTATTCTGTGAACGAAATACATTGTGAAATTACATCGAGAAATTGACATAAATTTCATTAAGTAATTATCGAAGATGATTATCTATTATGAATTTTAAAAAGTTTGAATAGATAAGTGCATATATATTAAAAAAAAAAAATTATTCCATGTTATTTAAAAGATAATTTAAAAACTAATTTATTATATTACGAGTTTATGTTCTGTTTATTTGCAAAATTTTAAATATACTCTTCTACATAAACTATTACCAATTGCTTTTGACATATTTATTCTAGTTCTCAAGTAAATCTAGAGTTGAGTTTATAAAGTCAATATTGCTAACACAGATCTTTTCAAACATTTTGAATTTGAAATTAACCGTGTAATGCTAAAGTGAACGGAACAAACAATAATCCAAGTAAAGTAAATGTGGGAAATAAGACACCTTAGAAAAATCTATTAATCTAACAAACATGATTTCCTTCTTTTTATTATTCGTTTTATGCTGCGGTGTTTTGTTATTCACTAGTATCTAGTTTTACCTATGAGTGTACGTTTTCTATCAATTTATTTCGTCATTGAAATGTATTCTTTACTACAGCTAATAATCGCGAAATTTAAGATATCGTTGCATTAACGCTATAAAAAATAATCAAAATTTTAATTATTTCTAAAAATTTGGAAGCATTGACTTTTAATAAAGAAAAATGTATTCAACATATGCAAATCAAGAATTAATTCATATTTTGTATGATTGATGTAGTACAATATGAAATAGAAATAACAATTTCGTATGCAAAATATATTACTTTTTGCGAATAAAATAAGATGTTATATTTATATATTATAATGCAAAATAGATTACAAATCTATTTAACTGGCGTTTGAACAATATGGAGTTATTATAACTACATTAATTAAAATATATGCTTTAATATAACTTGTATAATTAATAATTTTTTAATATTAAGCAAATGTACTTATAACTCCAAAAGTATTTTAATAATTTTGCATTAACTTTGTCTTATTTACTAAAGCACTAAAAAGTTCTTAATTAGATAATTTTACAGTAAAAATAACTTCCTTAGGTATATCAACAAAAAATCAATATAATTTCTGAACAATCAATAATTTGTATTGTCATAATTAATATTTATATCGAGTTAATGAATATTTTACAGAGCATAATTGCAGAAATAGACAAACATATTTCATTTTATTATACTTTATTTTTTAAAGGAATCATTTTATTATTTTTACTTCATTCGTTTTTATGTATTATTATTTTGATTTAACACTTAAGTTTCATTAATGTATACACCTAGGCTTTGAAGACTAAGAAATTCTTTTCCAATACATGCCCGACCATTTTTCTAAGAGTTTAAAAATCATAATTATGAAAAAAGTAATTTCTATAAAATAGTTTTATAATTTCTACATTTAAATATATAGTGAAATTCATAACTTGCATAATTTAAGAATAAAAAATAATTATATAGTTATTTTAAAGAAATATTCTCGTTTAAAAATTGATATCACCCGATACAGTATTCGATAAGAATGGAAGAAAGAAAGGTAGAGTCTTGCATTAGAATTCCTTTACGGTCCTACTTACCTAAATCTTTACAGTCATAAAATAAGAATATTTGTAAAATGTAATATAGTTCAGGTAATATTTTTTATACATCCACAATATGAGATAAAAAGATATTTGATAGAAATTAAATAATTCTGAACTAGAAGTTTGAAAGAGAAACGAAGGGAATTTTTGAGGCAAGTTTTAAAGGGAAGATATGCTAAATCTATATTTAGGTAACGATATGTACAAATAAATATATTCATTCTGTACATTCTTCGTTTTACTTTGTTTTATAAACACAATGTATAAACAAAACACCAGCTTTAATCGAGCGATTATTGCCGCTAAACTGACTTAATAACTTATCGAGACTCGAGAATTGCAATTCAAAAAAGAAAAAGAGAGAGAAAGCTGAAATGAATAATTACCATATTTGTATATGCTTTATATTATTAATTAGATATATTAGATGAATTAAAATATTTTGTTTAGATAATACGGTACAATATTTATGAAAATTTTTAATCTTAAAAAGGATCCAGTGTGGGGACTACACATATGCTCGTTGGAGAATGAAACGTGTTATATAAAATGTATTTCTGAATAAATCTTAGCATTTAAACTTTAGATACAAAATTGCAGTTTGATTAATATTTCAGAAATTATATGTTTTTCTAGCGCGATGAAGAAAAATTCTAAATATTATTATTTCAGCAAAGGTTCTACAATTAATTTCATTCTTTTTGAACTTTTAAGCACATCACTGCCGTTATTTATTATTGAGAAATAAACTTTAGTTCCGAAAATAATGTCGAATTATTATTAATAATAATAATTGAGAATAATAGTTGTAAATAAAAATAATTCTAAACGAGCATTACTCTTGTGTATACATATACAAATTATCCGTATAATCATTAACAATTTTTTTAATAATTTTGTTTAATCATAGATATTTATAGATAGAAAAATATATTTTAAAAATATAGTTCCTCTGTCGAATTCATATAATTTCAATTTATTTTATTTTAATGTATCTATTTTCGCTTTATTGCCCTTTTGTTTTACAATTAACTGTTAATTAATTTTACGTCAAAATTTTTAAATATTTTACATGCATTATATTTAATATGGAATTGATTTTAAAGATGCAATAAAACTTTATTAATCGAACTTTATTATCTACGCAACTAATTTTACTTTTGATATTTGAGCTCCATCAACTGTATCATTACTACGAATTGTTCTTGAGCTGAGTCATGGTGGTTGTGCACTTCGTTATCTAATCGTCAAAGTCTCTGAAAGAATTCGCTCTCTGGCATTTGTGAATTTCTTTTGAAGTAAGAATGTAAGTCAAAAATGAAGAAAAAAAAAATGCATAGAAAAATGCAAATATTGTTGTGCAGCCATTTGTTTAATACAGTCTATATGTATTTGTTTCTAATCGTTAGATTTAAAAGTTTTAACAAAAAAGATTTTAAATATTATATAATTTTTAAATGCTTTCAAATTAAACTTGTTAAAAATTTTCAGCATAAACAATTTTAATCGCAATAGTTGGACAAGTTGTGACTAACACTTGTTATTAGGATATTTTTTACTTAAATGGCTTAAAAAAAATATTTTCAACATGCGTATATACATTAATTCATTAGTTTATTTATTTTTATTATTATTTTTTGTCTTATATTATTCATTAAAATTGTTTTATATAGAAATTAATTATGTGAGTGACCTTGTTTGAATTAATTATTATTTTCATTTTAATATTGAACTCTGTACTATTATATTTTAAAAAGCTTTTTATAATTTTTTATATTGACAAACAAAATTATTTAATAATACATTAATATGGATGAATTAATTATTTATTAAATTCAACTAATGGATATCAATGGATATCTTATTTAATCAATAGTAGATTACTTCGTATAACTGCAATTATACGGATATAATATATATGCATATGTAAGCACACGAATATAAAGTCAATTGTCATTTTTCTATGTATAAAGTTAAAGTATCAAATTATATATTAAATTATAAAATCCATGTAAACAAGTTTTATTTTGCCAACAAGAAATATTTTATTCGAAATTTTTGTTTCCATTTTCTCTCTTCGTTCTTTCACCAAAAAAAAAAAAATTAAATTTAATGATTGTATAAGAGGGAGATTGAATATGTACTGTAGCTAGAATTACTACCAGCTTAATTGTAAATGGAAATAAAGTATCGACTTCAATATATGAAAAAGTTGTGCCAAATGCAAATGTGATGCGCATGAATTATTTAAAAAAAAAAAAAAAAAAAAAAGTATATATATAAATATATATTACGATTAAAGAAAAAAGAGGATATTTAAACAAGAATAAGCTGTGCGATATTTTTTTTATTTTTCGTATCCTAAACGAATTTGAATGCTAGTGACAAGGAGTATAATGCATGTACAAAATAGACGGATTGTGCTATATGGATGAGGAAATGAGGAATTAAAAAAAATAATTTACATTATTTAACTGTGAGTGTATTAACGAAATAACTTAAAATTTTAAATACAAATAAGCATTTTAACGATCGTGCAAGTTTTTTTTTTTTTTTTTTTTTTTTTTTTGTAAACTACTAACAGAAAAATTAAAATAGAGGATTTATTATATTAATTAAAGTTTATTGAAACAACTATAAACTGAATGTTAGATAAAAGCACATTTTGTACTGTCCACACATATATGTGCGGGGCATGTATATTAACAATTACTTAGATATACGCCTTCTTCCGTTGTAGCCTAACGGAAAATAGCAAACGTTGAATTGTAGAAATACAACGTTTAGCGGTCGTAATTACTAATTGGTATTTGAAAATAACTTTACGCGAACAATTGTCGAAACTATTACATTAACCGCGAGTTCATATTTCAAATTGATTTATAAATTTACACAAGCGACTTGGAATCATTATTGTCACTCAGTCGATCGAATTATAAATTTACATTTAATAGTTAAATACTTTCGTATCTATAATAATATATAAATAACCGAGGCTTCTTTGGTCTTATATTGTATCGTTGGAAATATATTGTATACTATACATCAAAGTTTATCAATACTTTATTTAGCTTATCTGGAGTAAATGCTAAATACATTTTCCACATTAGCCAGTACTTATAATAATTTTTTAGTTAGTGATTCAATATTGAAGTTAAGCAAATATACAATACACAAAAGTGCATCATTATTTCTAATTGGATTGATGTAACCCTTTTTACACTTACAACTTCTCCCTTCCACTGTACACAAATCCTTGTATACTTCGGGTTAAAAATAGAGTACTAATCGCTGTGATTTTCTAATCATGTTCTATACTGAAGTAAATTATTTAACTGGGGTGTCTCGAACCGTTGTAGTCTTCAATACTATACTTCGCAGCCTTACTTAGGGCGTCGACGTATCTGATTAACACGTCGGAATGATTATACAAATTTTCTTATGAAAATCATCCCCATGCTCATCTTAGTGCAACGTGTACCTAGAAATTTACAAGTGTCTATTAGTTACAAAATTACGAGATTATTAAATTTTGATCGAAGTCAATGTCAATTGAAAATTATGAAACAATTAATTATATTTTCATCTTAAAAATGCAAATGTGCTTATGCATATTCTCAAATATTAGAAAATTATTTAATACTGCGAAATACCCGTAAAACTAAGTTGTAATGATGCTGTGGTATTATATATAATGAGTATAAGTGTGATTGGCTATTAGTCTAAGTAAACCGCTAGAAGCGCACATTTTCTCGTAAATACGAGTTTCCTTTCTCTATTATAATACAAGTACTGGCTCTGTGTACTCTTAGTATAGGTGTTACTAGGTATGTGCTACTACTAAGTGGTTATTGAGGTAACTATAACATAATATAGATTGATATAATCACACGAGTGCATGTGAGTTAAAGAAACGAGTTTTTTGATAAATATTTAACAGGGATTAAATATTTTCTACATATTTTTTTCCCATTGTAGACAATGATAACATCTCAATTATTGCAATAGATATTAAATTTATTATTATTATTATTATTATTACAATACAAATTATATTGAACAATTGATTAACGATCCAATAGAAACAATAATTTCCTACAATGTGCATTTTATTTGAAATTTTATTTCTGACAAACAAATTTTAAATATAATATGTACAATTAAGCCGTGGGTAGAATTATATTAGAATGGATAATTTTTATAATTTAAATATAATTGAATATTAAGTATAAATATTACGTCAGGTTAAAGAGATAAGTTTCTTTTGGCCAAAGAACAAGAAAGAAGAACGGCGAATCTTATTTGACGAACGATTTACATTTTATTTAAAGTTTTCTCTATACTATCACAATTGTAAAAATTGAATTAAATTATTTCGAAGACATGATTGATATTCTTTTACATCGAAAAAAAAAGGCTTTTACATTTCCAACATATTCTGTCAAAGAGAGCATAATTTAATTCGTATAATTTTAACGATGAGACTTTTAAAAACCAATGATTAAAAATTGGAGTTTTTTCATTATACGTACGTCGACTTTTACAACATTACATCATTATTTTTGTATTATTTATACTGCTTTTAAACTATGATTTTGAACAAAAATCCGTTGATCAAAGTTAAATTTCGTTGGTTTTTAAACTTGATTATGAAAATTAAATACTGATAACAATTTTTTGCCTTTATTTCTATTATATGATCATACTGCTATTTATTTTTTGTTGAAACGAGTTTGTTAAGGAGCATTTATAAAATATTAATTCTTTTATTTACGTAAAGCTAAATCAACCGTTTTACAAATTGACTTTAAAGAAAACTTCTTAATTACAATTACATTGTATACAGTATATTAACTTGGAAAAAAAAGGTCGTAGTATAATCAAATAAATTTTTGTATTCATTTTTTTTTTTTTTTTTTTTTTTTTTTTTTTTTTTTTTTTTTTTTTTTTTAAAGCACCAACGGCATTAAATCAATATTATTTTTTAAATAATTATACATATTATATAGGATCTAGATTTAATATTTAAGTGAAATGTTCAATTGTATTACATTCGTTTACATTATTTTTAAGAAGTTTATAAATTTCATAATAATTCTTATATTGTTTCAATCATCCGTAAAATTACATAATGAACAATTTGAAATTGACAGAATCATTTTATTGCTACTGAAGCCACCATACGTATAATTCTTTTTAAAGCCTTACATTTATAGCCTCTTATAGACTATTTTCAAGTGTTTTGAATAAATTCATTAACACTTCATTAATTTTCCATCTAATTATGAACTATTTTTATTAAAATTCAAAATATCAAATCTAGATTAAAAAGTTCTTTCGAAATTTGTCATGTGAAATTCGTAGTACTTTTCAACTTTTTTTCCATTTTGTTGTTTACCATTTAATATAATTAAATACCTATTACTATTATTATAATTTTGTCCATACATATTTATAGAATCATCTTATTATATATTATAATTCAATATATAAGTCAAATTATAAGTCAATTTTTTTGAATAATGTAATATAATAGTAATAACAAACATATATTATTATCTGCAGAAGATAGACATGAGAAAGTTTTCATTTGGGAAAAATTGAAATGACAATTGATGACTTATAAAAGATAGAAGAAGTCATTGCAACTAAAGTCAAATATCCTATAAATCTTCATAGAAAGTAGCGCGTCAGTAACTGGCGATGTAGTATTAAACAAAAGAACGCAGTAACTAAGATTAAAATAGTAATATCAGAGCGCTCTGAAGAGATGAGAAATGAAAATTTATTTGAGTGTGCTCGCACTCGCACTTATACGCAGCATGCATGTGTGAAGAAACGTGTACGAGCGCGCACATAGATCTGCATGCGCGGGTGTATATGTGTTGCACACCAGTGCACATGCGTATGCACGAGTAAGTCCGCGTGAATGATTAGAGAATAGTTACATATATCTCAAGCTTATTTGCCATAAAAAATATACAAATACATGTAATCGTGTTCCCGATTCAATGTTTAATCTAATTATGTAATATTGTTATTTCATTATTATTTATAATCTGTTTGTAAAGCTATAATATCGAGGCTATTATAAATAAACATTATTTTCTATTTTTCAACTCTTAAACTACGTAAACTCTTAAAAATATACGAACGATGTACTCGAATATTTGAATGAGACTAATTTTGAAATCTTTTAGTGTTAACAAGTGATTAAATGTTACAAAATTAAACGTATTAGCATATTTTATTTCTGACCAGAAAGTAACTCAAAAGCTACATGCTGGAATTTTTATGAGAAATGACATCAGGACTCGTACAAATGATAATAATAATAATAATAATAAATATTAATAAATGAGCATACATAATTTATAAATGCTATTTGATAATTTGTAGAAAATATTATATAAGGCAAGTGAAAAATATGCATTAGTGTCATTTCGAAATTCAACAAAAATGTACAAAGGCCTTAAAAAATGGAGACAAAGTAAAATAATTTAATAATTGATAGTTCCACCTATTTTACATTATTTTTCATTTAAAATTGTATCTAAAATTTAATTCAATATAAAAATAAAATTCATAAAGACACGGAATCTTATAATCTTTTCTTATCATTTTTTTAAATTAATTTTTAACTAATTATATATAGAGTAAAAATAAAAGTTAACATTAAAGTTCTTTTCTTTAGATAAAATTAAACTAAGTAAAATAAAAAATAAAAAAACTGTAAATAATATTATACATTCTTAATTAATAAGTGTTACAATTAAATTTACCGAGTATATAAAATTAGTGGATAATGCAATGTAAAATTCTATCTAAAGATACATGAGATCTAATAATTAGATATTCTCAGTAGTATTATTATATATTACAGTATTCATATAAATATCAGTTAAATTACGAAATAATTCGAGTTCTACTGTATAGTTAAACTATAATTATCATCAGAACGACTGATATTTATAAGGCAGCTAACGTATAAAACATTTAAAAGTAAAATATCCCATTGATATAATTCTAAATTCTTTGATAAATTTTATGTAATTGTCAAGATGTAGAAAAATATTTTTTACTACAGTCTCAGAAAATAAATTGCTAATCTTATTTTTATTATATCGCTAATGCCTTCTATTTTCCTAAAATCATATTTGACCTATAGAATTTTTTCTTTTTTTTTTTTTTTTTTGACAACGATAATTTTTATTCGATTAATTTCAATTTTAAGTTTTTATCGATTCAGCATTAAAAAAAATAAAAAAATACTATAGCTGTTACTTTCGTTTTTCTTAATTTTTTTTCTCTTTATCGTTTATATCTGTATTTACTGTTCTTATTACCAGCGATAATACATTTTTATCTTTCTTCTTTCATTAATTAATCGTAAATTAATTCATTTTTATTTCTTTTTTGAAGGCCATTATAATATGTGCTAATTTCTTTTATAACTGATAGTCTGTTTAAGTAAATGTACTTTCCATCTCCATAACCTTAATAATATTTTTTCATATTTTTTTCTTTATGTCATAACAATAACTTTAATATTACAGCTTCCGGGGAGTCTGAAATGCTTTATACTTATCATATTATTTTGACGGCGATTTCTGAAAATGTCTAGAAAACTTGGAAGAAATTGTTCTTTTATAAATCCTATCATAGCCTTAAATATACGAATTTCTTTTAATTTTCTTAATTTATTTAATTTTTTTTTTTTTTTTTTTTTTTTTTTTTTTTTTTAATATTAAGATAAACATTTTCAAAAAATGTTCTATTTTAATACCGTTAATAAACCTACTAAATTTATTTCAAGTTTTATCTACATCTATCTTTAATTGATTTTTTTTATCTAATATAGATTATTAAAAACGACACATTGTGACATTTTTCATTTGATTTCATTTTATTTATTTATATATATTTTTATATTTTTTATTATTTACTACACTGTTGCTATTAACTACTTATCTTCTTATTTTTTAACATATATATTAAATTTCATTAAATATATACGCGTTTCATTAAAAAGCTTATGAATCATTATTGTAGAATTTTTTTTTTTTTTTTTTTTTTTTTTTATTTATAGTAAATGTGATAGTTATCTATTTTATTTTTGTGATAAAATTTTACTTTTCCTTAATGCTAACGTTTCATCATTGTTAATAGTCATTAAATAATTTATTCAGTTTTCGAGCATATATTAAAATTAACAGTTTCGCATTCTAAATAATACGAAATAGAAACAACTTGAATAACTAAAATTGTTACTTTTAGGCAATTGGATAGGTAAAAGCGACGTAATTAGGAAGTTAAAAAAGTTTTATACTTGGAAATTAGTACAATAATAATAATTGGAATAAAAGTGCAATCACGTACTAATATAGAGTCAGTATAAAAAAAAAACTAAAAAAAAAAAAAATTGATTGTACATCGTGATGTTAAAAATATTGAATGTTAAATTATTTTTATGATCGTGATCATAGAAATTCATACGAAAATCTTGCGATTTAAAGGAATGGCTGTATAATTATACATTATAAAGCAAGCAAATATTATATAATATTTGCAAAGTATTTATGAAGAATTTCATAATTTTGTTATATTTAAAAATATAATAACTTTAATCGTGTCTTAATACATATTTGATAAATATAATGATCGCCCGAAAATATTTATTGTTAAGAATTTCAAAAAAGTTATTGTTATTTTATAGTCGTTAGTTTTAAATATACGAACTATTAAAATATATATATTATATTTTTTATATTATACGGTAATATTTACAATGTTAAAAAAAGAGATTTTAAACTTTTTGATTTCAACTAGTTGTTTATTAGATTAAACATTTTAAAATATAAAAAACTTAAATTAAATAAAACAGCTTAGTACATTTCAATATAACTATTTTAATTTAATTTAAAAAGCTGTAAACGAAAAAATTCTTTTCAATGAATACAATTAAATTTATTAGTTGAAATGGTTTTATGAAATATTTTATTTTATCGTATATTCAATTCGATGAAATTTACAAACATATAAATCTCTATATGCGTACTATATAAAAACACCATTTCATTTATGGTAATTTAAATTAATTAACATTTATATTTTTAGAATATTTTTAAATTCATCAATACTCAATAACCTAAAGTAGATTTAGTATGTGATTTGTATGTAAAGTAAATTAATATTTACAGATCTACTGGCATATTCTGGGATAGATTTTTTCCAAACCATAAATATTAAATAACATATATAAGATAATTTATAATTAGATTCGACAAATTTTGGCCAAATTTTGATATTATTTTTCTTAAATATTATACAGATATATGCATTGTATTTCGTAAATATATATAACAAAAAATATAAGTAACCCTGCAGTATTAATTTTATATAAAATATAAATTCTACAACAGCTAATTCACTGTCATGCAATAATAGAAATTTCTAATGTATTTTCATATATATATATGAAAATGCAAATACATTAGAAATTTTGAAATTAATTTAAAAAACCTAGAATAATTTCTTAAAATTTCGGAGAAAAAAATTTACTTTTACAAACTGTTTAAATAACTTGTAATGATATTGACAATACCGAAGTTAATAATTAAATAAAATTTTCTTTCGCCTCTTTAACCAACATGAGTAATTTTAATTTTAAAATCGAATATTTAATTATATCTTGAATGCAAATCTATTTGTAAGTTTATTATTTGTTTTAATTGACAAAATTATGTACTTTTACTATTTTTGTTTAATTATACTTTTGCTAAAGATAAATTCATACTTTGGAACTATAATTCCACCATCTTTTTATACTACTAATTGATTTTTGCATAAACATATGAAAGGTAAAATCGATACTTAAAGCATTAATAAGGAAAAATAAATGATTGTTATGAAGTATGAAATTCGTACAGGAGTTCAACTGAGGTAAAATTGGTTATTATTAGTCATTTGATTTTAAATAAAAATTTAACACTTTTATGGAAAGCACAAGAGAAATTTATAATTAGAATAAAAATCGTAGGGCGGCAACTAATTTTATAGCAAACAATAACAATTGTTGCAAGCTGGATGTATCGAGTCTATTTTTTAGAAATAGCGTATGCAATTATTCATTTGAAAGAAAATATTACAACACCTTCAATGTCAAGCGATATATCGAATGTCGATAAATTATCGTCAAATCGATTCTCGTGATTTTTCAATGCGAATTCAATGCAAAACTTGTTACCGTTTTAGTTCAATTAGCAAACGATACAACTCATATAGAGGCCTCTATTTCTCTATAGTTATAGAAAAGTTTTAAAATAATTATTTTTTATTAAAATATTTTCCGTTCTTCGGGTCTTATGCTTTACGCTAAAATCTCTAGCTTCAAGCCACAACGTAAATTAGAATATTTTTTTATCCCTGACGTAGTAATACACCGTCTGTTTCATTTCATTCTCCTGCAGCTGCTAATGATGATTCTCGTAATTATAAACTCAAAGGTGTAAGAATATTCAAATTATTGTATATTTAATAAAAAATAAATTAATAAATTCGTTAATTGTTTGGTTTTTTTTTTTTTTTTTGGTTTTTGGTTTTTGTTTGTTTTGTTTCTGTTTACAAGAGAGAATGAATGTGCGCGTATAATTAATGTTGCTCTTTTTTGTTATTGCAATTCATGTTTGATTTTTCATCGGCAACTGCTTATTAAAATTTAATAAAAAATAACGCGGTAATCCGAACACCAGGAAAATATTAACTATCTCATAACGGTAGACAAACATATTTGTTGAATCGATAGTTGCCAATTGATAAATGTCATAACGTGTCTTATTGAATTTCAGATTATAAGGATGAAGGAAGACGTTGACGATGAGGACGCCGGAGCTTGCTCCTCGGGCTCAACGACGGAGAGTTCGGTATCTTCTTATGGGTGAGTTTCCGTCATATCTGTTTAATGTCCGCGTATGACTGTACTAGCGGTAGTAGTAATGATTGTGGTGGTAACGATGTTTGTAGTGGTGGTATTATAGTATTGAGACATTGAGTTCATTTTAACTTAATTTGATTACTTAGCGGCGATGATAGTGCAGTAAAAAAAGTGATATGTCGGTATGTTTAATACTATTATCAGTCACCTAATTAATTTTGTAACGAACAGAAATTTTAATTACTCTGTAATTATTTTCACTAATAATCTCGCCTCAGCTTTAATAGATTTTTTAGTTTTATTTTTGCCTACGGCTCAATAATATATTAATTCTTATAATTTTCGTCATTAAAATGACAGGATGTTAACAAATTTATTGATTGGTCCTTATCGGTAATTCAAATGAGGGTGAAAAGGCGAGAACCTTTGGTACGTGCACCTCACCCGATTAGCGATATATAAATTTTAAAAAGTTGATATCGAAGTTTGCTTTATAAAGCAAGATAACGTGAAATGATTTACTGAAACACCAAGTTTTTTGACGTTTATATTTCTTTCATAATTTTTACGATACAAACTCGTATCATCGTTCCATTATTAATTTTATTGGCAAGATTCGAATTTATTTTTCCATGAAAAATATTATTTTATACTTAGGTTATAAAAAATTTTTTTTTTTTTTTTGAACAAAAAAAAACCGAACCTACACCCCTCTATTACTTTATAATTTCGCAAAAATAACATTGTAAGTGCAACATATTATGAACATGGTATTATCGTCATCAGACTTACTTTATCAAAATTCTACTCAGGCTGCAAATGTTTCTAACTATTCTAAGCGAAAAAGATCGAATATTCACTTTACTCATTTTATGCAGTTATTTATGTGAAAAGTAGAAAGAACAAAGCAAAACATATATTTGATTTATCTCATGCCATTCGTTGCGATAATTTTTCGAATAGAAAAGATTATACGAGTCTATGAATTATTTAGGAAATTACGATAATAAAAGAAAGGTTTTTTCTCTGCCAATTGTGTTTTCTCATAATGACACAAATACACAAAATTAAAAAAAAAAAACAAAAAAAAACAAAAAAAAAAAGATTAAATTCTCTTAAACTAAAAATTATATAATATAAAGACATTATTATGTTGTTTATATTCGATAACATGTTGGCAAATGCGAATATATAAGAAGTGAAAAATGCTTCTTCTTTTTTTTCTCTCGATCTACTTTACGTATGAATTGAACAATTCGAGCCAACTGATTGAAAATGAAAGTTAAGTTAAGTTTAACTTTTATGTTTAATTGCAATAAATAATATACAGTTGTATTTAAATCAGTAAGTATACACAAGAATATATAAGCTTTTACGCACGGATACGTTGCTCCGTGCAAAAATAATACTTCATGTTAGAATGGGATAAAATGTTTATTTAAAATTCCATTAAGTTTGGACAGACAATCAGTGCATGTGTCTTAAAAAACATATTTAAACGCTAAAATAAACTAGAAAATATCTCGCAGATTGATTGCAAATAAATAAGCGCTAGCCGTTGGTGAAATAATTTTATCTCGAGCATACGTTTGATTTACACATCGAATACCACTTGTATCAGGATCGCTTACTCAAATTTTAATTTAGTATCTTTATAAGACGATCGCGAGCAGAGTGATTCTTCACGAATCCGAGCCAACACTTGCATAACAAAATTTTCACCATCACCACGTGCCCGTTAATTATTACTCAGCTGAACAATTGTCGCACATTCGGACTTGCAGCGACGATGCAACAATACTCCGCAGAGCGTTTACGAGTCTCCTCGAACTTCCAAGAAGCGGAGTCGAAGCTTAGCCAGGCGCCTTTTATCACGGGGACTTCTATCGCCCTCCTTCCGCCTTCCTTCCTAAACCCTCCGCCTCGCCGCCGACCCCAAGCCCCTCGAGCACGCAGGAGCTAAGTGAAAAGTTTACCACGCAACACGCAGCGAAAGTGAAGGTGTTGCGAATTTTCTCGATACCCAGCAGCTCGCTAAGTGCACGGCGACATAGGCGCGCGAGGGCCAGCAGAGGAGGAACAAAGGAGAGGGAGCGAGCGCAAAAGACTCGAGCTGCGCGCGGCTGCTCATTTCATCGGATAGCGCCAAGGCGGCGGCCGGTTTCACGGTCAGTACGCAAGCGACCGTCGGTCGTCGCTCGTCAACCCCGTCTTTCTCCTCCTCCACCGCCGCCGCCACCGCCGCTGCCGCTGCCACCGCCCTCGCCCCCGCCAACATCACTGCCACTGCCACCACCATCGTCGCCACTGCCATCTCCATCTCCATCTCCATCTCAATCTCCATCTTCATCTCCATCTCCATCTCCATCTCCATCGCCATCGCCATCTCCATCTTCATCTCCATCTCCATCGCCATCGCCATCGCCACCGCCATAACCATCACCATCTTTATCTCCGTTGGCTTGGCCACGCGCGCTAAAGGATAAATGAACCGGTGCAACGCGAGCCCCGAGTTCGACACTGGAGCAGGATCGTACTGGCGAGCCTCTTCTCCTCCTACTCCTCGATCATCCTCGGCGTTGCCTAGTTGAGAGCTGCCGTGGCTCCCCGACACCGCCTCTGCAAATTACGAACGAGCTTCGACTTGTGTATATATGCATGTGTGACGTGATCGGCTCCAGTCGGGCATCTAAGGTGTATAATTCGGCGCGGCGGTCCGCTGATAAGCAGAAAAAAAAGACGAGCGATAAGCGAAGGCGGGCGGGCGATATAATTGCCCGGGCGGACAACATTTCCACACTCTCGGTCGCTTGCTGTACCGACAAACTGCCCTCCCCCACTACCACCACCACCACCACCACCACCACCACCACCATCACCGCTGCCGCCGCTGCCGCCACCGCCGCCGCCACCGCCGCCGCCACCACCACCACC
>NW_011948426.1:4178495-4230385 GCF_000503995.2 Ceratosolen solmsi marchali | reverse complement strand
CCACCACCACCACCCCGTCCCTTCCCATTTCCAGACCACTCGATACCAACACAACGAGGAAAGAGAAAGAAAAGCACAACGCGTCGAAAGCTGGCTTTGTCAAGGTCGTCCCTTTTAAGCCGAGTCCTCTGGGCACCGGAGGTCGACCCGCACCGCAACCGGCGACCGCAAACCACTGCTCGAAAGCTGGAAGAGGCTCCTCACTCCCGTCGGGCTCCTTCGCTCGTCGCGCGACTTCCCGCCTCTGCGAATGAAAACTTGCCGGAAATTGGGATCACGCTAATCCGGAGTGGAAAAAGAGCCTCGGGGCAAGTGTGTGTGCGCGCTTATTCCTTGCTGGTCGTGTAACAAGTGCTGGTGGGGTTTGTTATTGTGCTCGTGCGCCGACCGCCGATTGTGTATTCGCCTCGCTCCTGTCACTCTCGCCTGGCCGCAACTTGCCCCTCGGTCTCGGCCAGGTAAAGTGCCATTAACCGTTCCCGGGGCGCGATTGTGTGCGTGAACGAACGAGCCCGAGCGAGAAGGAGATTAGCCGACAAGGTTAATTTTAATGTGACAAATCCGGAGAGCCGCGAGCGCCGCGCTCCCTGGCACGGCAACGGGCACGGACCCGTGTACGTCCGTGTATCTGTCTCTCTGTGTGCGCGAGCCGCAGCGGAGCTGCGAGGCCGGTAAGGAGATAAACACTAGGCATCCCGGGTGGGTCTACGTATTGGTGGGCCGCCGAGCTTTCGCCAACGAGTCGCGTCCGCGAAGCGTCGGCGCCTGACTCGACGGCGTGCGATGGCCAAGCGCTGGCCGGCGATCGGCGGCCGAGGCGGCGCCGTGTGCGCGACCTTGAACTTGGCGAGGGCTCGCGCGGGCTCCGACGGCCTCTACGGCGACCGTCCGCCCGTTCACGTAGGGAGCAACTGAGAGCGATCCGGCCCCAGAAGACATGTGGCAGGCGCAACAACAGCAGTGTTACAACGGCAGCATGGCACCACAGCAGGCGAGGCCCCGAGCCTCTACGGTCTGCCTCGACGAGGAGATCGCTGTAAGCGCAAGCGCCGCCGTCGTCTACCAGCAGAAGATCGAAGTGCCTAGCGCGCATTCCAGGTCAGTCGGCCGAACGCGACCTTGGCATATACCGAGCGCAGCTTAGCGGCTTGGCTCCTCGATGCCGCCTGTCCCGGTGCGATTTTAGCTGGACAATCCATTTAGTCTTCGCGCACACTCGCTCCTGACAGTGATAGCCAAGCTTTTTTCGCCCAAATTTACACGGCCCTTTTCCCTTCCATTCGTCCTTCTTTGCTTTCCCAGCACTGACTACGACGGCGCGCTGCCATTTAATTGCATCCAACTCGCTTTAATTGAAACTCTTAATTATCAAATACTTTTGTTGGAGCCTCGTTCGTTTAAAAGTACGATTTTTATATTCTTTCGAGTCTTATATAGTCCGAATAGCAAATAATGCAATGAGCTAAACTATGAGCTATTCTCTCTCTCTCTCTCTCTCTCTCTCTCTCTCTCTCTCTCTCTTCAATCTTTTGTGATTGATTTGTATACAAATCTTTATCATTTTACCAATTGATGTAATACCGTGGAATTTTAAGTTTTTCATTAATATTCCAATTGTTTTATTTTATGTCATTCTTACTGGGGAATCTCACATAACCATTACCAGGCAATATCATTGAAAATTATTCAATTATATAATATCTTTTGTCAATAATAATTGTTACGAATTATTATCATTATTATACTTCTTATCGAGCTTGTCGGCGGTCATGTCTCTACTTACTTATACATTATCAAAATATTCAGTAGTCAATTGCAATTATATAATTAAACGATGTAACATCTTATTTATTGCACTTAAAGGAGGAGCGTTTGTGAGCGTAAAATTACGTTGACTTACAAGTAACTTTGCGAACTTTCTTGAAAAAGCCTTACTAAAGTTATTATTGCAAATTAGAATTTCCCAGGTAAACTCTTAACTAAACTATAAGTACAATGAATTTAAACTTTCATAAAAACCGAATTAAACAATGAAAAGTCAACTAAGTGACAAATACAATTTTTTAAGTCTATTTATTGAAGTGAAAATATTGGAGCTAGACAACGATAAAATAAATAATCTTAAACTAATTTTCTCAATTGTCGATACGTTAATACGCGTTTAAAAATGTGTAGACTTTTTAGCTGCAATAATATGATGGTAAATTTACTTGTAACTTTACCAGAACTAATATCCTAGTGAAATTCTAATATCGAAGTAAATATCTTAAGACTTGATCCTAGCCACGTAAAATTCATAGTTTCATTTCAAAATTGGCGATCACCTTCATCCTCGTTTCTATTAAATTGAAAATTAGAGCAATTACTTCGATAAGCGATGTAAAAAAACATAATTGTCTTGCCATTAAAAAAAAAAAATAAAAAAAAATAAATAAAAAGGGCTTTTATAATAAAATGCAAGATAATACGCTACGCTGGATAGTCGCAGCAAATAATTAATCAATTGACAAGTCGTAGACAAAGCGGTGTGAGAAAGCTCGTATGGCTAAATGTTGTTGATGTGTGCGTCTGTGTGTGTGCATTAAAGCACGTAGACTTAGATAAAGTTTGGAAAGCACGAGATTAAAGAGATTTCTTTCCGAGTATAATGTAGCCGTACACTTGAATTGTATACTTGAATTGAATGTGACGCGGTGCTAATATGATTCAAGTATAGCTCAATACATTTTTTCACACCTACACAAACTTCAATCATCGCGACCGCCTGTCCGTTATTTCCAAAACAGCTTGTGAGTGGGTACACATATGTGACACATTGTGGAAGGTCGGGGTCTCGCCATATTTGCGTCGCTAGCGGTAGCGTACGTATATTCGCCTACCTCATGCAGTGCATAAACGTATAATGTGCCGATATCTTCATGACAGTCGACGAAATCGTCGTTTCTGTTTTCAATTTATTTCTTATTTTAATTTTTTCATTGAACTATTGTCTATTTAATTAATTTCCTTCGGCGAAAGCAGGAGGACTGCGAGCTAAGACTCATAATATATGCACATAGCGAAGGATATATTCGAAATTTTTAATAAGCGTTTCAAGAAATTATTAAAGAGACCCATTTTACCCATTCGAAATTATCATTGAAAGAAAATTGATGATTGATTACATTTTTTTTTGTCTTGTAATTAAATATGGTGATTTTAAAATTCCAAAAAATAAAAATAATGACTTTGATATTTAATGATAAAAGTCACAATATCAGCTCGCAATTTTATGCCGGGAATTCATTTTTTCAGAGTAATAAAATGAAATTTAATTTTCTGATCAAATTCTTTAAATTGTTTCATACGAGCAGAATTACAAAAAAAATACACTCATAAAATTCTTTCCGTTTTATATAATTCGAGGCATTATTTTAAAATTAAATACAACAAAATTATTCTTTTAAAATTAACTTACAGTTAAAAGAGCTTTTGATATAACAAATGCTCTACGTTAAAAATTAAATACAAATATATTAATAAAATTATGTATCTAGTGTACAAATTTTAAGATTAAATGAGAATAAAGTACTCGGCATGTGGAAATAATATTAAAATATTCAGCATTTACTTTGCAGACACAGAAATATTTTTAAATGTCTATTTTAAGAAATAGTAATGTGTTTTAGCTGAACCAAAGCAGTTTCTAATCACGTACATTTTATGTAAAAATATGAATAAAAAATAATTTTATTATTTTCAAATGTTATTGTTACGTTAAATAATTTATCTTGCATTTTCATAATAAAAGCATATTTTACAATAAATTATTAAAAATTAAATGAGGCTGAAAAATATACATTAAAGAGATAAACGATAATAAATGGTATAAAACGTGACAAGCCATATTTCTAAATTATTTCTATATTATTTGATAAATTGTTCTATCTTATGCGGTATAAGAATATGGATATTTTTAACCAGGACAATGTAAATTAATTGAATTATAGATGCTTTACAATTTAAAAAAAAAAAAAAAAAAAAAAACTTAAATTATGCATTCTTATCCTTACTGAAATATGACTGTTTTTTTTTCAAAATATTTTTTAAACTTAAAGATTATTTTTCTTTCTAATGAAAAGAAGATGAAAATTTTCATAATCAATGTTTTAAGGAAACTAATCGTCTTTTTTCAAATTTACTTAGAGTTAATATTGTTATTATAGATAAAAAAAAATTCTAATATCTCAGCAATTGTGCACAGAAAGAATCCATACATTTAGAAATTGAAATATACAGTTTTACCTTTGGAATTCTTTGGCATTATGTAAGCCACTTTTACAATTAAATCAGCACATTATTTGCGTACAATAAGTCGAATTTATCATCGTAGAAGATTTCGGGTAAATTGTCTAAATTAAAACCTACGCGATTAAAATCAATGGTATAAAATTAAAATTAAACATATAAATATAGTCGTTTCGCTTTCGTATGTTAATGTAAATATATAATTAGTTTTATTTCTAACAATTCTTTATTTATAACGATTAGTTGGAACTCCCAAATCATAATAGCGTGTCATTTGAGTACTATTAGTTAACTCGTGTATATTTCTCATTAATGACTAAAGATTTTCAATAAAATAATAAAATTCAGTAAAGCTTGGATATTATGCGATTTTGCATTTAATTAAGAATTGTAATAATTTATTAAGTGCTTATATTAAGTGACAGAGTAGAATTTTAAAAATTATTTTCACATTTCTGCAAAATTATATCAAGTATATGTAAATGTTGTTAAGTCATCTTATCCCTAAAAAAAATTAATAAAATAATTTGAACATTTGCATTGTCTAATTTTATATAGATAAATAACGCGTTAATTTTTTTTTATTCAAAATGTAGAAAGAGATTAAAGCCAATACGTGTCTATGGGGTTGTTAATTTACAGTGTGCACAATTTTCTTTACAAAAATGAAAGTAATGATATTCTATGTCATTTTTATTCCTGTATAATGCCGAAGGAAAAGAAAATTTCGTTTTGATTGGTAATAAAAAATCTTCTTTTTCTTTTTATTTTTTTCTAAATCCATTTTTATCACCGCTAGTTGAACAACGACGATGTTGAATAAAGTTTCCGATTAATATTTTTCTTAAAAAAAAAAAAAAAAAAAAAAAAAAAAAACATATACATGTATGGATATGGATATATAAAAGTCAATTTCAAAATTTTATAAACTCTAGATAGCCTAGAATGTTAATAAAGTCAGTAAATTACTGCTGACGAAGAAAAAAAAATTCGACACTCTGCTTGTAATCAGTGGGAGCTAGGGATGCGTGTCTGTTCCTTTCTCTCGACATGGACTGCACATAATAATAAGCGCATGGTAAACATGTATAGTAATTTGTTCGGTAGGCGAGCATGGCCCTGAACAAAATTTGTCGGGACGCATGTAAATGTTTGGCGTGAATCATCACTCTCTATTTTCGTCCTCGATCCGCTCCTCTTTGCCTCCTCTTCGTAGTGCATTCTCCAGCGGAACTCACCTACCTATAAACATCTTTCGCACATATATTATTCTGCGTGTTATTTTTTTTTCCTTCTATCTTCTCCGCTAAGCCATACGATAATTTCCATTCATGTATTAACGGCATTATTCATGATGGGAGATCAGGTGAATGTCACGATTAACTGCTTGGCTTCGCTTCCCTCCACATTATGCATACATACAAGAGCGTCACTTTTGAATTGAGAAATCTACGATATTCGGCCAATCGATCGACAACTCGATTTCTCATTTGCCAATGAAGGAAGCGGAATGTGCAAAAGATTAGTAAATTTTCAATTTTTCGACTTCATCGTTGAATTCTTTACGCATTATCGCCTATGCGTTCCGACGGTATTTTTAAGAATTATATAGAAGAAATTTCCTCACATAACGATTGTCCTTGAATAACAAACATTCAATTATCTCATAAGCAAGTTTATTGTCAGGTATATAAATACAATTAGAATGTGTTCTTGACATTGAGTCGAAGCAATATATACTCTCTTTCATTCTTCAAGTTCTCTTAAACTTCCTTCAAAGTATAGTTCTAAATATATAGTCATACTGTAAATAAAGGCGTATTCTGTAATTTAATAATACATAAAAATTAGAAATATCAACTGCTTGAAAAATCTTCTAGATTTATGAAAGTAAAATTATTCGTGCTTTATCCTCGAAATGCTTGTGTTTAAATATAGTTTAAAAAAAAAAAAAAAAAAAAAAAAACCCAAAAAAAAAAATAGAAAGAAAGAAAGAAAAAAAAGGAAAGCCACACTTTAAAAGAATAAAATCAATACAAAGAATTCTCACGCAATGGCATTAAAGTAAAAATATTTATATGCAATTTAAATTACTCACACCAAAACAGTGTTTTAGTGCATATTTACGTAATCTTCTAAAGTTCTTGGGCAACTCATTGATACGCACGTATGTCTCACACAGTTATGCATAATCACGTAACTCACACATACGTGCACATAAAGTATTCAGCCTAGACCGGGAGTTTTTTTTTTATTTTCCAGTGAGTGACATTGCTGCCTATTAATATTTTATCGCGCAAAGCAAAACCAGATTTAATCGAATACCTTGGTATAAGCGAAGGGACGAGACTCGTGAGTTACAAGTATAAAGTAGAAACGACCTATACATATTATTTTCAAATTACTCGTTTTATCGTCAAAGCTACGACTATTCAACAAGTGGCATCAATTATATTTGTTTATTAATTATGCGGTTACAAAAGCAATTTTACGCAGAGAACTACACTTCGAATATCATCGTTACTATCTATTTCTATTTATATTTATTATTTCTTCAATAGACTTTTCAAGATGCGCGAGTACTTCTCTATGTGCTTAATCTTATTATGTCTTGAAATATATCAATTACATTTTATTCGTAAATAAAATAGGCGACTGTGTGACTTCCTAATGTTCTTTTTTACTTAACCAATCCTTTTGAGAATTCCTTATAAGCATCGATCGATTCCAATGAATATTTGTATTGCAAAATTATATAATTGATGAAAAGCTATTCGAGTTTATTTTTTTTTTTTTTTTTTTTTTTTTTTTTTTTTTTTTTTTTTTTTAAGACAAAATAACAAAAACTTTTTGCAGACATATTAATTTTACTTTTAAGAATCTTTGACAATTTTCAAAATGATTATATGTCAATTCATGTATGAATGTGCATCAAAACAAAAAAAAAATTCAATTTGTAGGTGTAATGTATTTATGAAATTGATAACAAAAATGTTATAAATAACATAAATTTTAACCACTTGATTAGTATTAATTTTTTATTTATTTAAAGTTAGTTTGATGCCTATATTTTTTCAATTTTTACTTATAGTTTTATAATACAAAAGCATCATTTTAAAAATTTCCTCTTCAATTCCCCATGTAAAATTTTGATTATTTTTTCTCAATTGTAAATACTACTTTTAATATTATTTAATTATTATCTTTATTTAAACGCAATGTTGAAACGTAAATTTTGTCTATTTTGTTATTGTTTAGTTGAAACTGCCACAATATCATACAAATAACTTAACGACTAGTATATTTACAAATTGCTTGTTCATTATTTAAAAGAATTATTAAGAATATGATTATTCTTAGAGCAATGGCATTTATTAGCATAACCATCTTTTAAAAGTAAAGTCGAATTTCTAATATTGCATCGAATTGCAAATATTTGTAATTGTTATATAAAAATGATCGTATGCACTCAAAAAGCATTATCATAATAGTTGGCATTACTTTTTTTTTTATCGTATACATTAAAGAATATATTTTTGTACAGTTATTTATAGAGAAGTATGTATTCTATTATAATAATAAGAAATTACTATTTAAAATCGATCGATAAATATATTTGTAATAATTATAGCTTAGCCTGGGACGATATGACAATTGAGTATGATTAATAACTTTAAAACTGCTTGCGTTAGAATTACTTAAAAAATTTATTATTATTAATAGACAATATAAATAAGCTATTTTTATTGTAGGTAATAGCTAAAAATGATATTATTATAATTTCAAGGAATAAATTTCAAGGAAAACTGCTCGGATATAAGTGGATGGGTCACATTTTTCTTTAGAAAATTATGTATTTCGTTAAGATGGAATTCAGACTAACGAAACCTCTAAGCTATGATGTAATTATTTGTATAGCATTTAAAATCTTCTATTAACAGCATCATTATGCTCTGCACAATTGGTGTTTGATTTTAATTTGATTTTCAATATTTAAACTACATGAATAATCGAAAACCATTGAAATTCGGTGTCTGTTGGAAAAGAAGAAAAATACAATGAGCGAGGGGCAGGGAGCGGAGGACGGGATGGGGAGTGAGACTAAAAAGAATTAATCCATCGAAAAGAAGACAAAAGGGGAAAAAGACACTTGCGTGGCAGTTGGGGTGGTGGTTACGGTGGTGGGTGGGTGGGGAGGGGAGGGGCGTGCTTTCTAAAACTGTCGTTTAATGCCTTTCAGTGGTTATTATTTGCGCAGTCATACGTATCTCGCTGTTTGTATCCGAATTCGCTTCGGACTCGTATCGATTTTCTCTTCGCTACAACGTAAGCAATACTGTAATAATCGCCGGCCTCGTTCCACCCCATTTTCGGCTCACGGGGACGCCACTAAAGTCGATGCTGCTTTCATCGCGTTGAGCGTTGCTCTGAAAAGTCATCGAACCAAGCGCCCGGACCCGCCGAAAAAATATAAGGCGGCACCATAATAATATATCGTCCTGGATATGGGAAGTTGGACACGTGAGCACGCACAAGTAGTATCGCTTGTGAACAAAGCCGCCTACAAAGGCGTTAAATTGCCGAGAGCCGCGTTGGCTTGAGTTTGGTAGGTGGAGGAGGCGTTATCGTCTTTATCCGTTATTGCACAGAGTCAGCCTGTAAAAGCACTTGAAAATTCGCCCGGCATTATGATTAATAATGCAAGCGATTGGAGCAGTGAGTTTTAATATTCCATGCGTAGACGAATGGAAAGCAAACGCGAACAAGATATTTCGCAAGCATTGATAGACTTACAATTATTATGAATAATAATTTTCAAAATAATAAATTGGCACACTCTCGTTTTTGATTATCATATTTATGCATATTAAAGGCTTTGATAGATAAACTTAAGCTTCTTTGAGTGTAAAACGACTTTATTTATTATTTTTATTTTCATTAACTATTATAAACGAGACGAATTCTCACGCTGGTGGTGGTATCACCAAGACTGCATATCCTCATAACTAGCCGAATATTTTACGGATCATTGCACTTCCACTAATGTAGCATTGAATTTCTATTTATTTGAAAGATCTATTTAAGCGTTAATTATATCTACAAACTAAAAACATTATCAAATAATATCATATCGTCTCTCTTAATAATCGGCTCATCTTTAATTCCATTAAAATTCCTTATTGTTTACATTAATTAGTTATACTTTCAATTGATTAATTGATTTTGTGTATCGTAATTTTATGAACTGGCAATTCTAAATCCATGAATTTTACCAGGTTCAGCTTTTTGAATAGTTGTCAATTTTTTATATTTTATAAATATCGATTTTAAAAATTAAGTATTTGATAAAGAATTTTTGTTTGTTTTTGCTTATGTGTGCACGTGCGTGCGTGCGTGCACGGCTTGTGGAAGTAATATAAAGTGATAAAGTTAGAATCATATACATATTATAATTAAAATGAAATAAAATTACTTTTATTTGTATTTTTAATATAATATTTATTCGTAACTTGCTTCAATTTATTGATGTATATCTTGTCAACCGACAAATTCAATACATTTATACTATGTATAAAGAATTCAAATTTATTATTATTCTTAATATTCGAGTATGATAAAGATAAAAATACTTCTAATATAAAGTTTATTTCACAAGATAATAATAGCCAATAGAGTATTAAAAGAATTATGCAATTAATAGTATTTTGTTTGCTAACAGTTTCATTTATATTGATGCACTTATTGACAGTCAATTACTTTTAACTATCTCCAGATGATAAAAATGACTAAAAAAGAAAAATCCAGTAAATTATAGTATAATCGGACAATAGTTCTCAAGCATTGCGAATTCCTTGCTTGCATTAAAAGACATTAAGAGGCATTAAAAGGCATTAAAAGGCATCGTCGTACACATTGACAAAATGTAGTATACATTTATTGATCGTAAATTAATTGCTGAGAAACTATTTCAATCACTGACATTTTTTAAAGATGATATTTTGTAAGAACCAGTAAGCTTTACTTTTGTATTAAAAAAAGAAACGATGCAATTTAATAATAGAAAAATATAAGCGAATAGCAAGCATATACCAGAAGTGATATGAATGTGATCGAATTGTATGATATTATAAACATGTCGGGTAATGGAAACGGCAGGTATACTTCTTCCAAGAAGAAATATCATTTTCTTGTTATAATAGTATACGAATTGATGCATCATGTATTCATTTTGTTATAACTTGAAATTGAAGAGACGATTGTAACAAAATATAATTAGATACGCTATAGGATTATACCAACTGTATTATTTGCGTTAATGCTGTTTTGATGATGATGATGATGATGATGATGATGTTGTTGTTGTTGTTGTTATTTTTTTAATAACTCAATGATGAAAACCAAAGGATTTCCTGCAGATTAGTCGTGTCAATCATCTAAAATTTCAGTATAATGCAGAAAAGGTACCTGAATAAATGGCGATGTACTTTCAGGCAGAAAATAAATAACATAGAGAATTAAATCATTTTAATGTTGTAAGTAAATACTTGAAATTTCTTGACAATTTTTACTATAACAATTACGCTCTTGTACTTTACACAATGTTTTATTCGTTACAACATTTAATTTTATAGTATTTTCTAACTTAATCTTATTCTTTTTTTCCTTTTCTTTTTTAATTTAAAATCATAATTAAAATTTTAATCAAGTTATTATTATAATCTTCGATAAAGAATTTAATTCTTTACTCTGAATAATGCATTACTATCTAATGTTAATGTAGATAAGAAATAATTTTTATCCATTTACGTTGCAAGATTTGTAACTGTGGAAAATTAACTTATAAAGAAATGTTATATCAGTTGTTTCATATTTTAGACTGATTATTTCCTGTGAAAGAAGCTTTCAAACATGAATATCATAACATGTTAAATTAAAACAATTATTTTTCCATTCAATCATATTAGTTCACTTTAATAATTGAAAAAATAGATCGAGGCGACATTTCTCGTAATCCCCGGATTCATGAATCCAAAAGTATTAAAAGAGCTGATGCAATAAAATTATATATTTTAAGCATGAATTTCAAAAATGACTTTTAGATATGATTTTACTTATTACTCGACAAAATAGATATATAATTTATAAAAATTACATTTACTGTAAATTATGAAGTTCGAAGAAAATGCTTGAACATATCGAATAAACTTTTTTTTATAATAGAAAAGAAAAATTTTTATATTAACCAATACATTTTGTAATTCTATAATGTCTTAAATAATTTATTGTAATTATATAATTGTAAATATTATCAATTGAAATAATCATAGTATAACATTTCATTGAAAAAAATGCTTATGTAATAATATCTTTTTATTCACTTGTGCACACTTGTAAGATTTATTTAATGGAAAAATTTATATAGGAACATTTATTTTGCTTAACAATAATTCATTACAATAAATTAAACCTTTGCTATCTTTTGTACTTTTTGCAATTTATCTAAATAAATCAAGAAATGGCAAAGATTAAGATTATAGAAAATTAAAAATGAATTGTACAAATATTTAAATTAAAAAAATATTTATTTATATATGTATATATATTTTATTTTTTTTATTTTATTTTTTTAAATGAACGTTTTTTTGAACGACGTTTTTCAGTTTGTATATTGCTGTAACATACATTTAAAAGGAAATAAACCTTGACCTACATATTGCCAGAAAGTTCTATTTACTTTTTATAAATTTTAAAGGTTGAGCTATACATTTTCATGATCACATAATGCTTTAAAAAAAAAAAAAAAAAAAAAAAAAAAGTAATTTTTTGTTACAAAGTATTTAGTTAATTCAAACTATTGTTGGAACAAATACTAATTATATATATATTAAGAATATAAAAGAAATGATCACTTTGAGATATGCTAAATCCTTTTCACTGGAATAAAATATCCGGTTTACTCATTTCTGAAAACTGATTATAATAATGTATACCGAAGAATTAATGAGTACATATGGAAAAAAAAGGAAGAAAAAATAGAAGAAAGAAAAGAAAATTTAAAAAATTTTGTTTTTATTGAAATATTGTAAGTGTAAAGATTAAGATTTAAAACTTTTATCACGGTGATATAGAAATCATTACTTATTTATGAACAAATCGATAACTAACTGATTGACTGGTTTGTCAAGTAATTATAAAGATTGTTCAACTGGCACTGATACTAGCAATGAAACCGTCTCAACTTATCTTTATTTCTTGATGATTTTATGATGTTATCAAATCACGACATCGCGTTAAATATAAAGGAGGTTTGTAATTACGAAATTAAACTACGTCCTCTTATAAATAGGGGAATGTTAAGGTCAGCACCCCATCGGTTATCAGATGGAAATACATTATATACTTCATTTTTATGACGAAAAACTAATTTTAATAGGTAATGACAATTAAATAAAAAATATTAAATTTAATTCATAGTAATTCAATATTAATTATATTAATATCTTTTGTGCTTTTATTTAATTATATGTAAATAAATCCTCATATGTGTAAAAATAAAAATACATTTTTTTACGTAATGATAACTTATGAAATATATTAGTTTTGCTTCAAATTTCAATCTTTGTATTAAATTAAAAATTACATATTAATTTGTAAACAGACGATAATGGTTATAAATGTTATTTGACTAGACATATGTATTATGTATGAACATGAGTTATATACGAATTTTTAATGCATACAAAAAGGCAGAGTTTCTCCATAACTATGGTATTACAAAACAAAATATTTCAAAATAAAGTTTAATAATTTAAATAATTGTAAATCACTTTAACTTGATATGAGATAATAAGAGGCAGCATTCACTCGATGATTCATTCTAAGTGTTTTTCATACGAATATAATTTATTTTAAATAGTTTTCATTGTTTAAAATTATTTATGTATATCTACTTATTATTAAATTGTAGTCAAATATTTCACAATAGATATATCGTATTATACATTGAAATTTGGGAATTTTCTTATTTCATGAAAATCGGATTTACAAGCAAATGAATTTAATGCCAACATTTGCAGCTAAGATAGTTTGTCAACAAGAATTGTGATAAAATAATTTATTGCAAATGCTATTTTGTATCTTAAGAGTATCATTACATGACTTATATATAAAATAATATATGGTAATATATTGGAACACAATTTTCCAACTAGTTTACATTGTATGAACTTGCTTGCGTAAGAATTATTTTTGGGGTATGCGCCATCTAGTGACTTTATAGTGTACTAGTGAACCAACTAATTAACTTTATTATGTACATATATTCGTCTATACATAGTTATGTTTGTTTGTTTGTTGTCTGCTTTTGTGCGTGTGTGTGTGTTTGTGTGTTTGTGTGTGCGCGCGCGCGCGCGTGCATTTATAAATCTATTAATATATCATTACATAAGCCTGGAGACCATTATAAATTACTTTTATTCTTTACCGTCCTATTTAATAATGTATATGGATATTCTCACAACTTGTGTTTATAATAAATATATAACTGAATCGTGTATGGATGGGATGTTCATTAGAATTTAAAATACATAGAAAAAAGAGATTCTTTGCCTTAAATGCAAAAGAAAAGCTTTACACTAATTTTATTGTTTAATGTATCCAAATTTATTTAAAAATTTGAAAGAATACCTAACAATAGAAGAATTTATTTATAGATAATTATTGTCAACACACTGTAGCGAGTGATTGGTAAGTTCTGACGAGCAGGCATTACGATTTTCTGCTATATACTTTCAGGCTATGATTTTTAATGATTCAAGACTAAAAAAAGGAGGCGGTACTTTAATGACTATCATGTTCTTAAATTATATGACATAATCATATAATAATATAGTATACAATAAACATAATTTTATAGTAATATGCAGAGATTTTGTAAGAAGCTAAAGATAAACAGAAGCTCCGGGCACAACCAGCGCCAGTAATACATCAATAGCTATTTAATCTTAGCACAGCCACGTCAATAAGTTTACAGATAATTTAAAGGAATTATGTTTGTCATATACGATAATTAAAAATTTCATTTTCCATTATCTCAATTAGGTTCGTATAAAAACACTAAAACACTAAAACATAAATATAAAAAGAAATCGTTTTCAATTGTGTGTATGTATATATATATATATATATATATATATATATATTATTTTTTTAATAAATTGACTTGTCCTTCAAACTATAAATCGTGATAATTAAATAAATATTATAATTTATTTTATATTACTTTCATTAGGAAATGTATTTTATAAGTACTAGTATGAGTAATAGCGAGTAATATGTTAAATTATTGATTTAATGATATTAAGAAAAAGTAATGTATATTTGGGAAGACTGAAAAATAATACTCCAAAAGTCATACTGTAAAAATGTTTCATTTACCATGTAATTATTATTATTATTTTTTATTTTATTATTTTAAATTAAAGGGTAAAAGTTAAATATCTTTCGCTGTCTGGTATTTAGTTGGAAAATCAAAATCTATTATTACTTCCTATTCTTTAATACTATTTTGTCCTTTTGAAGATTCAGAGAAAAAATTAGTCTTACAGTTAAATTTTTCTGCACAAGTAATTAATGATTATTGATTATTGGTATTTTCATTATTATATTGCATACATTTGTAGTAATAAAATATACTTTTGCTTTGATTGTCTCCTTAGATCTATGATTTGAATTATAAGCAGACATACATAAAAAAATTCGTTTCAATGTAATATTTAATTTTATAATCGGTTCAATATATAAGCGTGATCTGAGAGGATTTCAAAGAGAAATTTTTGCTCAAATAATAGATGCTTTATATTTATTTTCTATACATCTATATGTATAAATATATTCCTAGACATGACTTGCACTTGAACTCATCTATTATGTAATAGCCGATAGAATTAAAAGGTAATTCAATATTAAATGTTAAATTGTCTTTACGCTTGAAAATCTTATATAAAAATAAATCACAATAATATTTTATATCCTTTATATAAATATAAACTGAAGGAAAGGCTTCCTTATATTATGTTTTCTTGAATTGTATTGCTTATTTTCGTTATATAAAGGAATGAATTTAAGTGAAAATAAGGGGTGATTTTTGAAAGCAATAACAGCACCAATGAAGTTTAATCAAATTATTTAGATTCAAACTCGCCAGAAAATGAGTTTTATTTTAAGTTATTTTTATGCTTGTACGAAGAATATTACAGGCGGAAAAGGAATTAAAAATAGCGTTCAATGGCTACAAATGTCCAGGTATTGCCGACTAGTTTTATTCCGTGCCCTTCGAGCTTTTCATTAAATTGATGGAACTTGATTTGAATCTGATAGCTCGATAAATAAGAGATTCTATCGAAGATTCATAATGTGTATTGCATCTGAAAAAATTTTTTCTCAAGTTCCGAAAGTAAGATGTAAGACAAATGATCGAATTCGCATGAAGAAGCTAAAGTAAGGCATTACTTGTTATATAATAAATATTGAGTTCTACTTGGAGTTTTTTGCAACAGTTCTAAAGCCTAATGCTAAACATGTTACATTGCATATAACAGCGCCTCATTACAGTGTATTACGTACGATATTTTACTACGACAATTGCATTATCGCTAAGTTTAACATTATATTTACTAGATTATTCAGAATAAAGTACTCGTAAAATCTAATATTTACTATCTAAAATTTATTAGATTCGCATTTGTAGTATATAATTAGAGTAGTATATATTTAGAATTATTTTACAGACATGTCGATAAGCATAATTATCTTATTTAGTTGTAGTAATAGATGTTCTCTTCTTGACTTTATTTCAATCTATTTTAAATATGAAATTTATTTGACCAATATATATTTATATTTTGATTGAATTGATACAATAAATTTCCTTCGTTTGGATATTTCTTACAAAATCTTACACATTAGAAGACGACGAAAGAGAGAGAGAGAGAGAGAGAGAGAAATGTAAATAATCGATTTCACCACTTGTTTATGAATTTCATTTAATTTTGAGCTCGGGAGATGATTTTCAATTATCTTTCGTAATACATTGCATAATAGAAATTTTAAAAAGCCATTAGAGAATACCGATTAATGTAATAATGAACCGGTTAAATATTGCGTGGAAAAATACATCCACACGGCAGGCATTAGACTTTATATGGAAAATAATACGTTCCGTGTATAAATTTACCTGAATTTGATGAGGCCAAAGCATGCCCCATGACCAAAGTATAACAAACCTGCGAGAGTGGAATTCTCAAAACTCTAAAAATAATGTGCCTTATAATTTTTCAGAATACCTGTTATTTCATAGATACTCCAAGGTCTTGGCCACGCTTATAATCTATGTGTACATACAGTATAGTTTAAAAAACAAACATATTTACGACATAAATGAAAAATTTTGTTCATACGAGGAGAGCGATTTGTTTGTCAGAAATGAGCCTTAAAGGCTTTTTTGTCGACTAAATAATACGATTGCGTGCCTATATATTTCTTCTTCTACTGGCTTTCGTAGTAAAAACTTTTTCTTTGACCTCAGCAACTCGACAGCTGTCTATACTGCGGCCCAACTGTGGCCTTCGCGAGGTTTCCCACTTCTACCTATGTAATACACATATACACATATTTTTCTATATAACTTGAGTGCTCGAGACCCTGAAAAATCTTTAGAAGACTACATTTAATATCTTTGTCATTCGTGTATGAATTTATCTGCTTCCAATCGAAATTTTACTTTATATATCCTCTTGATGATATAAGTTATAAGATTTGCAACATTGTACACTGGCATGTGTTACATTGTCGAAGAAATTGATTTTCTTACGACAATTTCTAGAAAATTTACGTTAAAAAGACTTTTCGATTTCAGAAAAATTCTGCATAATTAACGAGCTTCTATATATTACTAATTATAATCATAATTACTTTATTACTAGGAGAAAAAACAGTCTAATTGCTCAACACTTTTATAATCTTAAACTCGATCTTATCGAAAGTATCACACCTGTATCAATTGATGGCTAATACGTAAGTCATTTAAATACTGATAGTGATAGTCTGACTTAATCAATCGAACAATATTCTCTTATACTAGATAGTGTTTGGATTTTGCTTGTCTTTATGTGTGCGTGAATGCTCTTAATAAAAAATTTTTTTTTCATATATATATATATATATATATATATATATATATTAAAAAAAGAAAAAGAAAAAGACAAGGATCGATTAATTAATTTGCATTAATTTAAGTTATTCAAGCCCTTCAAGTTATACTTTGATTTATTTATATAAAAATTTGATAGAAATTTTCCTCCGACGATCATCAGAAAAAAATCTCTAAAACATTTTCTCTTCGTTTTACATTGTCCCCATTGCATATAGTTGTATAATTTTTATTTTAACAACTAATAAAACATGATTGTAAATAATCCTAAACAGTGGAGAACTCATTGTTTTATTATTTCAACAATACAGTTTTCATAACTATTGATTCGATGAAAATATGTGAAAATTTTATTTTTATTATAGTCCTATAATTATAATTGACTGTTTACTTCATACCTTTTAACAATATGTACATAAATATTTTTTCTTGTAAACATTTTATACATAAAGGGGTAAGAGATTCTGAAATTTTAATGAAAATAAACGTGTGCTGTAAAAGTGATAACGATAGCTGTCATAATTAGCATTGATCAAACATAAATGCATGCAACTTGAAAAAAAAAAAAAATATTAGCCCAATTAATGTTTTATCGAACGCAATAAAGCAGAGCTTTGCATTTTCACGAATACATGATAAGTTGGATGCCGTGCCACGTAGCTGAAGTAATCGCTAATGCGCATGCGTGTCTATTGTAAAGCATCATGGCTGGGTCGGTAAGCTCGAGAATTTTCTTACATGGATGAAAATCGTATACAACGATGTTCCAAATTCCAATAAAAATTGCTTTACGAAATATTAATTAGATATCATTGTCAGTGGGCTGTTCTACATAAAATTGAATGCGCAGAATAATTTCGCAATTTCAAAGTTGTAAACTTAAATACATTCTTTTCCTCATAAAATATATTATCAATTAATGGCATTTTTAACGAGGATATTTTGAAGGAATCAATCGGTTTTCTTTAAAAAAAAAAAAAAAAAAAAAAAAATCTGTCTAAAGAAATAGCGAACTGCACACACCTCAATATCGATAATAATATGTTATTTTTAATTTTCATTTATATATAATTTAATATTTCCATTCTATTTGAATAATTATTCAAAATAGTTTAAACAACGAGTAGCAGCGAGTTATTAGCAAAAGCATGCGGCAGTTGAGAAATATATAAATATGCATGAAAGATAAAATTTCTTACGAATGAAATAATATTCAAGTATATATTTATTGTTCAAAACACATATATTTACTTTAAATATATAAAGTTAAGATTGTTTTATTTTAACCATGAGTTATGGATTGTATTCATAAAATATACATGGCAATGTTATTTGTGAATGTAAATGCGAATTTATGCTTTTAGATGTATCGCATAATTTGCGAGAAAAAGCAAATGAAAAATACAAAATTTTTAAGGATTAGGACGTAATATGGTAGCATCATAAAAAGGTTACAAATCTACAATCTTGTTACGTTTTAAAGTCACTTTAGCAATAACACAAATAGCATGTTAGAAAGATTGTTGTTGCACTGTCATTAATAAGTGTGATAAAAAGATAATTAAAACAAAAAAAAAACAAAAAAAAACAATTGAATAATGAAAGTTTGTATTAAAATTATGAAACAAAAGAGCTTATTAATTATTAATAATAGATTTTTTCGTTAAAAGCTATAAATTTATCTCTTTATCTATTAATTGTCGAAGAAAATAGGCAAAAAATTATAATGAATCTAATGGTTTATTAACAAATCTGTTCATTATTTTGTATATCATCGTCGTTACCTTATTTATTTCCAATAAAACCATAAAATGTAATTAATCAAAGCAAAAAATTCCTCGTATCTATAATTAGCATACTGCAATCTTGCCTGAATTATGCAATTAAAAGTGAAAATAATCAGAATTAAACTGTCGAACGTAATTTTAACTTTTTGAAGTAAAAGACTGCTTGCTCTTTTTGCACAGAATTAAAATTAAAAATGTAGTTAAGATTTATTATAAGATACACGTTTGGCTTGTAAAACTTCTTCTGCATTTCCAAATATCTGCATCCATATCAATAATTAAGATTTTTATATTTAAATATTATGTTAAAATACTTGTAACAGTAGAAAAAGGTTGATCTATAGTGATCTATAGTTTAATGTCAAAAGTCTTCGCTGAGATAGTCATTTAGCAACGCCTCATCGACGAATCATTGAAGGTCATTCTTTGTGGCTAAATTCTTTGTCATTTTTTACTCATTGCTAATACATTAACTTTATTACTAATCCGCAGGCCTTAAACTCTCATTGTATTCAACAGTAATTATAATATTAATGTGGAATCGAAACGCATTTCTTGGAGTATGATTAATGTATTAATTATGTATATATCGGTCATAATATTATGCCGAGAATTTACAAACTTTAAATCTTGGATTAATAGATTGATATTCATTCGATTTATTACCAAGTTTCTAAAATCATAATTCATGATTTTTCCTACTCGTTTACATTACATTTATGTGAAATCACTATATTTCCTATTGTGTTACAAAGTACTTTGCATGGCAAATAAAAACACATTCCTTCATTACATTAAGAGATAATTAAATTATTACATATCTAAATTTAAATGATGATTTAAAGCTTGATAAGTGAAAAATCTATTTTTATTTTTATATATAGAATTATGATTACAATTATTATTATTATTATTATTTTTTTTTTTTTTTTTTTTTTTTTTTTTTTTTTTATATATATATAGACATAAAATATTATTTGCTGTCTACTGTTTTTGAGGGATTTAGGATTTAGAACAAGATAAAAGATTTTGTAAGAAATATACTGTAGAATAATGTACTTAAAAATACGAAATAAGCGAATAGCATATTAGAATACTGTGAAACAAATGCTTCGTGTACTCGAAAATAACAAAGTTGACGATTTGCTTAGCTGTATAGCTCACGTAGACGTTAGGCGGTCCGTTTGCGAGTGCACTTGAAGACAATAATATAAGAAAGTAATATGCTATGTGCGGATATACAAGGTAATTTTATGCATTAAAGTTTTGCTATTTCCTTCCTCCGAAAGCTATTGTATTCATAAGTAATATTTATTCATAATCTTATTATAAACGTATTTGTTAAAATTATTTTACATAGTTATTGCGTGTGTTTTTTTTTTTTTTTTTTTTTTTGAGCGTGTAGTGTCAAAGATTTAACAAAACCATAAATAAAATATCGTACAATATCAATATTTATCAGCAGCATACATAAACTAGGTGCATACCATGTGTCAATTTATTTCTGCGCCCTTGATTTTTCGTAATATGTGCTTTATTAACGGTAGCTTGAAAATCCCACATTTTATACAATGAACGAAATTTTAAATACGCAAAATCCTAGAATAATTTGAATAATAACGCTCGAATATATAAATACCCGTTGTATTAACAGTTTCATACGCTATTATGCTTACTCGAAATTGCGAGGTCTTAGCTCGAAATTGGAAAAAATTTAGTTACGTTTAACATTCATTGCAACATCAGTTTACATTTCCTCCCGACAACTCCAATTTAATTCGTGGATTAACTTGTAATATTATGCTCTTTTTTTTCTCTTTTTTTTTTTTACAGTCAATGCCAAATATAAGCAGAAAAGCTTATTCTATATTCCGCAACCTAATTCATTCGATATAGTTTACTATTATTACGTGTTTGCATCATCGTTTTAATGATATTATAAATATTTAATAGTTAGATTCACTTAGGTGGTCGAACATTGTCAGTGAAGTGAATAATCACAATGGACGAGTTAACAAACGTACTTGCCTCTGTATCTTCCAGAGAATTTTCAGCATAATTTTGAAATATGTCAATCGCGTCCTCGAACCATAGATGTGTTCTAAATACGATGCGAAATAATAATATAATAATCCATAAATCATAATTATACTTTGTAATCATGCCAATTATGAGTTCAGGTAGGTTCATGAAACGTTGTGTTATTCTCTATGTTTGCGCATAAGTGCCGTCTTAAATGAAAGACCTTGGTATTAATGAATCTAGATAGCTGAGGTTCATACATAGCAAAATGAAGGTTAGCGTAACCTCGAACTTAGGCTGTGATGCCAAGAAACATCGATCGATCTACTACAACACGAAGATTCTTGATCGGCTCTCCGATAGTAAAAGGGAAAAACTTATGCCTCGCTTGAAATCCAATTGGAGTGTTTAGTAGCTCGTAAGCTTCGCTAACAGACCTGTGAATACGTCATTTAAATATTTACATTACAAAAATTTTTTTCAACGTCGATATGAGTCGTAAAATATAAATTAACCGAAGAATGCAGAATATTAAAAAAATTTTTTAATTAATAGTTTTCTTTTGTTTTATCAACAATTTATCGATATGTTTATTTAAAGAGTATTTGAATAATTTTCAATAACAATTACCATAATTAATTTTGTTAATAACCAAATAAATTATTTGTCTTATATTTTAGTCAATAATTTTTTTTTTTTTTTAATATTAAATAATTCAATTAAATTTTATCATTATTTAATGTAATAATCGTATTACACAAATTTTTAATATGAAATTTCTATTGTTTTTGAGCGAAAACTACGAAGGTACTTTTATCTTATAATATAGTACCGTAGATAAAATAAATATACATGTCGAAACAGTCGAGTGAAAAAAAAAGCAAAAGAATTGATATATATATATATATATATATATATGTATATAGAGAGAGAGAGAGAGAGAGAGAGAGAGAGAGAGAGAGAGAATAGGGGTGAGGGCAAGGATAACGATATCTTACAAGGTCAGCTTTTACCAACCCTCTTCTCACTCTCATTCCTTGTCCCCTTTTAGTTTTGTCTCGTTCTTTATGACTCTCCCTTTACCTCCCCTCAATACCCTACTCCCTCTCTTTCTCGCTCTATCTCTTCCACCACTTCTCCCCCCACTCCACCCCTCTGAAGCCAATGCACTCCGCCGACATTTCGGATATGCATGTATGCTTGTATATAGCAACTTTGCAGTCAGTCGTTGCACGATTCTTTCTCTCTTCAGCTTCTCATTCCACTGTGACTTCTCTTATTCTCTATGCTGACTTAACGCGCACGTACTCCCGCGCACAAATACAAATACAAATATGCATTTACGAATATTCAAACATTGAACTCCCGTGAACTATTTCGAGTATATTATTTAAGTTTTACAACTTTTATCAGAATCATTAAAACGTTCGAGCAAATATCTTTCCCCTTTATTCAATATAAAAAATAAAAAAAAAAGTAATAATAAACTATATGATTTTAAATTTTCATAAAAACTATTATTTTCTTGTATTGTTTTTTTATTTCGTAATGTTTACACTATTAACGAAATAGAAATCATTATTGAAGTAACTAATTATACTATAGAAATAGAAATAAAATTTTACAAGACATGTTTAAATTAAATAGAGTTTTCATTCGTTTATCTAGTAAATATATATTCATAAATATATATTGTAAATGATAATACATGACTTATTATTAAGTGAGTGGTCCAATAATAATATTATTAAGTTACCGAATTTTACTTTAGATTTTTTTTTTTTTTTTTTTTTTTTTTTTTTGACAAATGCCCAATGATGCTTGGACACTCGACTGATGATGATCTCTATTTTACTCTTATTTTTATTTAAAATGTATTAATTTGCATAATTGATAATTGTATATTATTCATCATAATTATTTTGGCTCTTGCAGCCTTTTATATTTCCTACGATGCATATTATTTTAGTCTTCCTGCTCGGCAAATATCTTGTTCGAAAAAATTTGTCGCTATAATAAAATCAGCAAAACGATTAAAAATATACTCGGCCACTATCATTGCTCAAATATTCGTAAACATGACGTACGCCATCGATGAGGCAGATATGCTCATAAAAGAAATTGAAGGAGATGTATAGAATGGGCGTGTGTCGAGTGCGATAGGGTGCTGCCTACTGAAAAAGGAATTACACGCGGACTGGCGCGAGTGGTGGGAGGGGGGAGGAAACAGATAGGCGGACAGGCGAATATAGAGATAAACGACGAAGTAGTCGGAGAAGAGAAAGCTTGGGGGTCCCATTTATTGACCTAGGACAATAATGGATTCATTGCACGAAAACTTTGAAGTTGGAATCCGAGTGAATAATGCGCGCCAAAACGCCAGTGCCTCGAGCGATGCTTTTTACATTTATTATAACAATGTGATTTTGTATTGTATTAGTTGTCATGGTGAGCAATCATTTGTGAACAATGATTGACTTGGTTTTTCATTTATTTTTTCCTTCTTTCTTTTTCCTTTTTTTTTTCTTTTCTTTTCTTCTTTTTTCCTTTTTAGTTGACGGAGACGTTGAGATGATAATAACGGAAAGAAATTCTGAAATCAGTTTTTAACTATCGTCTCGTACAAAAGAATGGAATTATGTGTTTATGATATCGTGACATTGTACATTATATGGTAATGCTCCAAAGGCTGATAAACCGTTTTCCTTCAAAATTTGTTTAAATTATTATTATAATATTAAAATGAATGTTATTATTGATTGAATAAATACATAGAATTATGGTATTAAAGAATGTGTAAGATTTTATTGTATTCTGTAATAAAAAATACGCGACTTCCCAAAAGGGGTATGATATTCGGTATAAAGAAAAAAAATTGTTTTAATCATTGACCTACTTTATTTTCTGTATAATCGACAAGTAAGATTAGAACATTTTTATCTTCTTGCATACTCTGCATTTCGAATGAACCGCATTTTAATTTATATAAATTCGAATAATAAAAATTTTTCATAACTCTTGAGACTCGATTATTCTAAATAAATAGTACATGTTCAGCTGCACAAATTAATAGACAATAAATTAATCATAAAATTAATAATAATTAAAATTTAATTAATGCTGACATGTAAAAATAAGATTTTTTTTATTAAATTTATAAACTGATTTATTATTTAAGTTTGTAAATTCTTTTTATACTTTTAAATGCAGTGGATATATATATATATATTTATTATAACGTTAAATGATGATTCATATGCAGCAATCTATAACATATGCTAAGCCGTCCTTATCATTCGTTCTATAAATAATTTTGACATTCCGTTTGAGCCCTTTTGACCTACTTCAATTTCTAAATTTTGAATGAGTTAAAGGAGTATATATATTTTTTTATGGGTGCTCAAATTCATAACAAAAGGTTTTTTTTTTTTTTTTTTTTTTTTTTTTTTTTTTGTATAAAGTTCGAAGAAAATCTTTCAGTATGTTGTGAATTTTAATTGATTAATCAGGCGCACTGATTATCAATATTAGAGAAAAGCAGTTTTAATAAGTTTTAGAATCATTGTTTTGCATTAACTTCATTAACTGGGCTGTGTTATATTGCATTATAAAGCTTTCTAATAAGTTCTAGAAATTTCAGTGAAATGCTTATAAAAAAATATTCGTGCTGTATAGTTGGGAAAGTTGTTTTTTTCGCGTTTCTCTTCGTGCACATCGATTTTCATGAATACTTTGAAACTTTTTCAAGCGATATAGATATTCTCTCTCTCTCTCTCTCTCTCTCTCTCTCTCTGTGTGTGTGTGTGTGTGTGTGTGTGTGTGTGTGTGTATTGTGCGCGTGTTTGTATTGTACACTGTTAAAGCTTACATTGTGGCCTAACCTGCCGAATCAGTCTATCCAATTTTCGTTTCCCGACCACCACATAGGTATACCTATTCATCCACCCATACACAAATGTAAATACACGAAGTTATTTCCAATTTGCGCCAGCACTTCTTTTTCTTCACGTGTATTTCAAGCTATCAAGGCCACGTTATCTGCATCTCTATTGATCTGCCTCAACTTGCTCATTCTCCCCCAAGCAAACTTCAACATTACCACTACGCACACACACAATCCGCGTGAATACGCACGCAATCGAACAGACGTTCGTGCGTGCGGTCACATATGCTTGCAAACAACCAGAGAGTAAGCGCGTACATGTATATATCTGTACTTTCTCTCTTACCCCTGTGCTTTACTTTTTATCGTTTTGAATGCCATATTTTCACAATGTTTTGAAACTTTCTCATATATTATGCGTATGTATAAAAAAAAATAAAATAAATAATAACTATCGTTTGGTATTTTGATGCCTTGTGTCTTAAATATTACTTGGTAAAGTATAAACGATGTGGCAATAATTATATAAAGAAAACGAAGCTATGTAATTAAATAAAAAATTAGGTTTTTAATTTAATTTTGAATTTATTAATTTAAATTTAATTTTGATGCCTGGTAAGTAGTAACTCTAAATTTTAAAAATAGAAAATTAATAACCTTGTTGTTTTTGTCGATAGAGTAATAAATTATGATTCAAAGTTACCTCTTTTCATGCTACTCACCCTTCTTCCTTTGGTCATAATAAGCTCGAATGTAGGTGGCATATGTAATGTAATGTAATAAAAAAAAAATGTTGAAAAGATAATAATTTTTGTAATAATGTTTTGAAAAACTATATTAGCGATGGGTCTTGGAGAGTCGTCTCCTGTTTGTCTCTCTTTTTCAATCACATGAAATTGCTCCTAGACAATGTGCGTATTTGGTAAATCGATTTTGTGTCTTATTTTCTCTCTGGTTTACTCGAGTCAGTGGCCCTTGCTGCTTTGAACTAAGAGGATCGAAACTATCCGAACGAGACCTTGATGGCAAGCAAGAGGGCGCCACAGTTAGAGGGGGAGAAAGACCATGAGGGGTGGCTTTTGCATTACGAGCTCCCCCGAAACCTTGAATTTACAGGATTTTTTTCTTTATCGATCTGTTGTACTTGGTGAGAGATGCAAGTTCATGTTCAAATTATTAATCCTCTTTTTTTTTTTCTTCTTTTTTTTTCTTCTTTTTTTTTCTTTTTTTTTTTTCTTTTTTTTTATATGCTAGATCAATATGAAGGGATCTCTTTTGTTTCATTTATTGATTAATTATAATCCTTTATTATTTGACTTATCACCTATTTACTTATTTCTCTTCTTTTCGATTTTTCTGCTATAGCTTGTTTTAAGCAGATGTTTTGCCGTTTGCGCGCAGTTCGATACACGAACAAATAAATAAAGTCGAATTCAATAGATTTTCATTGTTGAACCATAATTCTGTGAATATAAATGAAAGTTTTTGGAAGAAAGCAATTTTTTCGCCAGAAATGCAACCAATATTGAAATGGAAATAAGGCGAGACTCGAGTAAAATATCTTACGTGCCATCGTACTTTTGCCAATGGATAAGATAATTTCAATTTTCCGTTATCCTTTGTACATAAATCTTTTTGTAATAATATCTTGAAAATTAATTAAAATTCATTTTGAAGTTTAAATTTCATATTTACTTTGACTAACGATCATATCATTTTTCTTAGATTTTCATATTTTCAGATGTTACTTTAACTTACGGTAATCGTTAACGTAAACATTTAATGCTGGAAGAAATAAATATATGATTGGTAAAATAGTTTTGTTTTAAAGCAATTAATTCTACCGAAGTGCTGTAAACATATTTCGTTTAGTTTTCTTCAGTATTTTCTTTCCGTTGTCATCGATTACGTGAATCGAATAAACACCTGTCCCAACGTCATTTTCAAATAGTTAATCATTCGACTCACGATGTAATCGTGGTGTAATTTCCGCTAAGTTTTCTAATCATGTAGCAGTATTGTATAAAAGCATAAAATGAGTATAAGAATAGCATTTTCTACGTGACAATTAAGTTCGTGTACACACGTCTGTTACCTCTATACACATATACATCATGCCAGAGCAAATATTATGAAATTGCTTATTGACAGTTAGCGAGATCGAGATTGGAGCACTCAATAAAAATATGTATCGATACTAACAATTAATGTAATAAACGTCGATATTGTTAATTAAGAGACTTAAAATCAAGAATTCATTGTTTGCTTGGATTCAAAGTTACGGAATTAGCTAATGAATGTGAAAACAAAATCATGCTTTGAATTTTGTTCCGCCTTGATATTTTAATTAGCATATTTATGAAGATCTCTGAATTATTAAGTATGCGGGTCAAATATAAATAAACATATAAAACTATGAAAAATCAAAGGATAAATAATAAAATGATTAGTTGAAATACTAAAAAATGCTATTTTCTTCCAATTGAAATATCCAGTTGTATTTTAAAAATAATACATAACTTTTTATACAATGTATTGGGATTATTTATGTTAAGTTTTTTTCCACCACAATTATTGAAAATTTATTCCATTTTAGGTAATGAAATTTACTTTACTCGTACTAATAATTTATTTCTATCTGCAAAGATCCTTGTATTTCAAAATTTTCTTATATAATAACTTACCTAGTAACCATTATTGGTTATCCGTAGCAATTTCGGAAATATTCTAATTTCCTGAATTCATCACTATTAAGAAGTCAATTACAGTGTAAGCGTATTGAATGCATTATATGCATTATAATTATACTATTGAGATTAAGCGAACGAAATAATTAATATATTTTTTTAGATATCAAATACATCTTTTATTCTTTTTTTTCTTTCTTTCTTTTCTTTATGAGTATATTTACGAGAAGATTATTGTTTTGTACCCGACGAATGGAAACAATCAAAATATAATAATAACGTTAACAATAATCAAAAACAATTGTTTTCACTATTAAATTCGTTATCAAAATCGAGAATTATTTGTTTGTTCGATTAACAAAATTCGATTATATTCTATATTCTAAATTCTAAAATTAAAAAAAAGAAAAAAGGAATTGAATTTTGACAGGTCGAACGAGAATGTCTCCATACGATATTACATAAAGAAAAATCAATGTTTACTATTTAATTATCTGTTAATATTGATTTACGTTTTGTCAAAATAAATTTTAGCATTTATATAGTCGTGGATCGTTCAATTCGTTAAAGGCTTTTGAATTTTGGTCAAATTCAAAGCTACAAACAGACTAGCGGTTGAAAAATAACAAATGGTTGCAATTTGCATAGGGTTTTTAAATAAATTACGAGCCACTGTAAAGTAAAAACATTTACCCCGAAAAACCACATGTAAAGCATTGAGTATTTAAACAGTGCATGACAACGTTAATTTAAATTCATTATTGTACGCATAAAAGATCATTTTTAAAAGTCGGCGAATATTGTTCGGTGAAACCACATAGAGAGGAGGGGAGTGTCAAGGAAATCTTCCGTGAAATTATAGAAAAGGTTTGAATGGCAGTTTTATTTACGGGGTTAGGAAACAATGCGATTCAGGAGGAGGGGAGTCGTCGTTCGATGTCGTTCGATACTGCAGCTTAGTAAAATATCAATAGTATTGTAATATTTTATTTTATTAAATAATTTTATTACAAAAAAATAAAAATAAAATAAATTAGATTACATAATAAATATTTATAAAGTTAGAAAAAGTGAGCGTTCGTTGTTCTTATTTATATTTTGCCTTAACCCGAGTATTGTAAATTAATTATTAATGCAATTTAACATTTGAATATATGTTGAATGAATTTTTGTAGATGTAAAATTATTAAAATTGTAAAATATTAAAATAGCATTGTCACTTAAGACTAATAAATATGTAATTATTAAATATTCATTTTGTAAAATTCAATGAATCCTTATAGATAATAATGCACGAAACATTCTAATTTCCAGAGATACGCGCCAAATTTATTCAATTTTCAATCCACTCATAATAATACAAAGTCCAAAATTTAATGAAACGTATATTTAAACAAATTACTGATATATCTATTACAATGTTATAGTGCGATAAATAAAGGTGATAAATTATTTGGAGGTTTTTTTTTTTTTATTCGATGAAAACAATGTTTTTTTTTTTTTTTTTTATTGCTTATCAAATACGAAAATGTGGTTTTCTGATAAAGGCTAGAATTTAATTTGGTATAACAAAATATCGTTAAAGCGTGGCATGCACAACTCTAATAATACGAATTAGTTTCCATTTAAAAATATTAATTTGAGCATTAAGGGAATCAAACATTTAGCTGACTCATTTTATAATGTACTTTCTGCTGTAAGCACTCTGAATCTTTAGAATGTTATGTATGTATAAATATATAAGTTAAACAAAAACTTTAATCATATTACTAAATTTCCTTGTTTTCAAATCCGAAAGAAAGAACCTGCCAAGTTTATAAATAGCACAAACAAAGAGCAAATACACAGAGCCGTATTGGCTTAGTCAGTAAGTCATCAATATAAATATTCCGGGTTCAATTCTTCATCCCAATTTACCAGCATAGCTGCATAACAAAAAAATTACTCATCGTGGCATTTGTTTATTTTTTATTGCGGCTCTGCCTCGTTCGATAGCTATCTAAAATTATATGACAAGTAACAAAGTAACGTTGAAGTAAAAAATTCAAGAGGCAACCAATGAGATGACAAAAAACTTGGCCGATTTGCCATTTAATTAATTTTATTATTTGTATAATTTTTTAATTAAAGTATTCGATAAGTGTGTTGTAACGTATGGAATAAAGTATTTTAGAATATATGAACTATTTGCCAAGTATCTAATTTTTCAGAAACTCCTGATCGGTTATTTAACAATATAATCGGAATATATCATGTCTGTCTAATCTATGCTTTCTAATAATTGTACATTTTATATATGGCTGGGGCTAGAAGGGGGATAGGGGAGGGAGTGGGACAGAGACGATGAGAACAGGGAAGAGGGAGACGGAACGAATATAAGCAGGCTACGTGGTGAGGGTCGAAGTACCGGAAAAAATGAATTAAAATAAACTTATGATGAGACGCGAGCAGTTTGGCAAGAGAAAAGGTTACCCTCCATTTATACCTGAGAATGAATTTTCCATTAATTTTGAATATCCAGTTAATCGCTGCTGACGGTCGGATCAAAGCATGGATAATGTTGTCGGCAAGTTTATCGACTTTCGTCAATCGCATTACCATTAAGAAGCATCATATAAATAAAAGCAAGTCTTTTTCAATCCTCGCCTCCCTTCCTCCTGCCAAAAGAAACCTCACTCGGTCACTCAATATGAAGCATGAAATATTCCAAAACTACGATAAGGGAATACGAAAAATAAATTTTTTCTTTGAATATTCTCAATTGCTCGTTCGAATTATTATACAATTGTCAATAAATTATTCCGGACATTTGAATTATATTTGTAACTGTTCTTGTTTATTAACAGTTCCGCCCCGCCTCTCTGCCCCGTCAAACTCTCGTTTGATTTTTAATGAATCTCACCTTTAGTAAGGTCTAATCGATTAAAATATCAAAATAAAATATTTAACTAGTTGAGCAAATTTTTGAGGACGGAAATAATTCGACATTGCTTGTTTTGTAATTTGCTAAACAAGTTTTCTCTAGAATCTGCATTAAATGTGTATCTATGTAGAGCCAAATTTCATTATTGCTGTGGCATCTTAATTATAGAATTTTTTTTTTTGTTAAAGTTCCAATTTTATAACTTATATTTCCTCTATTATTAATTAAATACTGTAAGTTAGTATCTATTATACGTTTTATTTATATTTTTTTAATTATCACATTACTAGAAACATTACTATTATAATATTACATAAAGGAACTAGATTTATTATATAATATAATAAAAAAAAAAACAGTCATTAATCATTTCATTTGAAAACTAGATTATGTCGCTGCAATAGAAAACTGAGTGTTAATTTCATTATACGTTTTTTTTTTTTTTTTTTTTTTTTAATTATTTTTTATTTTAAACTACTATGACTTTATACATTACGCATAATTATTAATACGTTTGTACTATGGAATTAATATTTTAGTCGGTGAACGCGGTGCCGTTAATGCATAGAGTATTTTTGTAATTGTACCGAAGTATTAAGAAGCTGAAATAGCAGTGACCTTGAATGAGTGTACGTATTGATATTTCTTTAGATCCAATATTTGATATATTTGTAATTACACGTTTAATTTCATCTAAATATAGTCCCAGACGTTAGAAAATTAAAATTTAAATGTTTGGCACATAAAGAAGTATATTATAACGTTGTTAAGTGAGAGTAAAAGCATACAGTGTATTGGTAGAAATAGATTTTCTTGTGTTGTGAGCAGATTATTTTTTTAAATTTCTTGGAGAAGAAAATCCTGTCGTTCGAATGTGTTGTGAATAATAATTATCACAATGGGATGTCACGTTGAAGAAATGTATATTTGGACTCTGGCTTTATAAACTTTTGTTCGCAAGTATTGGTGCTTACGAAATGACAATGATAAACAAAAATTGATTAAATAAACGTTTCTTCCTCGCGTGAACAGCAGCCAGCGATACGTATAAATAAGTTCTGTAGATAATCGAAACTAGATCACAACGCATTTTCAATTACATAATAAATACCTACTGAATGGCCGAATACTGATTATATCATTTTGAATGCCCAATGATGTTTGCTGGGAATGGCGAGCATGTGCTTTTATAATTTAAAATAACGATTCAAATTAAAAGCTGCAAAAACAAAATGACTTTGCATAATCGCATGCTATCTGACTACTCGTTACTTTTCTCGATGTGTGTAAGAAAAGAATTTGTCGCAATCGTATGAGTATAATTATATTTGCTTGATTGTACTTTCGTTTCGAACGAAGAGATCAATCGTTCCAATAAATTTCTAACTAATTTCCATTCAATGTGTATTTTGCCGAGTTATTTAATTAATGATGAATTCAGCCTTGTCGAAGAAATGCCGAGAATCATACGAAACTTTAAGTGCTTAATAACGAAATAAAAAGTTCACGCCGATGTAGAGAAAGAGATCGCTCGACGTTCCTCATTCGTGTTGGAGATCGTGATCGAAGTTTCGACGGCAGCGATAACTCATGAGCTCCAAGTGTCTAGAGAATTGCAAGCATACGTTAGTAGGGTGTCTGTAGCAGTAAACCGCAAGTCTCTCTCTCTCTCTCTCTCTCTCTCTCTCTCTCTCTCTCTCTCTCTCTCTCTAAGTCGTCGATTATATTAAAACGAATGCCTCGCGATGCAATGGAAGTCGGTTGTATGCGCTACGTGGCGACCTCAGACGGTTGCCAAGAGCTGTGTGTGGCGCATTAAGCCCCGTGGCCTTGGGCAACAATTATTATTTACATGCATCTTATCAAGCGGCGAAACTAGTCGCGAAGAGTAGGAGGATAAGGGGCGTGGAGGAGTGTGTGGGAGAGGGAGGTGGAGGAGGAGGAGGAGGAGGAGGAGGTTAAGAAGGAGCGGGGAACGGAGAATGAAAACGAGGCGATACGAGAATAACAAGAGTCGGGAAGATCAAAGTGTCATAATGGAGCGATCGAGAGAAATCGGCTTCGTTACTTTTCGTAACGTTTTCGGCAAATGCACCACGTTATTTGACATTTTCCTACGAAGCCTGTCACCTCTCAACTATTTCTCTCGTATTATTCATTTAAAGAAATGCAACTGCAGCTGATTAAATTAATGGAGTAGTAAAAATGAATTCCGGAATGAGCTTGAGTTCAATATTATTATCGAACATATTTCAATTCTTGCGCTTGAATGTGAATTTTCTTCACATTGAACAATAAATCGCCATTTCATTTGGTTGTAGTTGAGTAAGAATTTGAACTGTAGTGCATTATTATTGTTAAAACTTTTTATAGAAAATTGTTTTTTTTTTCCCTCTTTTCTGCTGAATAATAAAGCTTATTAAACTTTTATAAAATCACATGACTAATAATTTAACGATCATTTCTTTAAATAATGTTCTTCAATAGTATGCGTTAATTTGCAAAAATGTTCAAAGAACTTGTTATATATGACGACGGTAACATAGTATTCTAATAAATTGCTTAGAACGGTATTTTGTAAACAGATCCATTTTTAGATGGTATTATTAAAAATACATTTTATTTTTAAACTCGTTCCTTTCGTCTTAAATTTCTATATAAATCTTCTTAAATAATTAACATTAATGGCTATTTTAATTATCTTTGCTGAAAAAATTTTAATATTATAAGCTGGTTGTGCTCTGCATTAAATTCATCATTATTGCGTTGATTTCGCATAATAATATTGATAATGCTTGACGCGTTATGGAAGTTTAATGGATATAAATTTGTTCGTCCCTTTTCTACATGAAAGAGCTTTTATTACATTATATTTCTATTGTATTTCATTAAAAATGTCATAAGCAAAACGGTAATTGTAGATTGTTGAGAAATTTCATTCAACGGAAGAAACGAGAAAGCATTAAAAGAATAAATGAATAAAAAGTAAAATATATGGTTGCGATTGGATTACGAAAATAGTGGCCGAAAAAATGTCTAATAATACGCTTACAAAATTAATATTCAAATAAAATAGAATACCAAGAGGATATTACGCTAGGAAAATACTTACAAGTATTGCCGTTCATTCTCAAACTTTTATTTGGACTTTCGGTTATAACCAAGTAACGATCAAAACTATTTTACAACAATGATATTATCCAGAAAACAGTGTATGATTTTATGGATAACAAGCTCTTAAAAAAAAAAAAAAAAAAAAAAAAAAAAAGTAAGATTAGTATATTTAAAAATAAGATATTTACAAAAAAAAAATATGGATCATAATAAGTTCTACAACGTTAAAAATATACGTCATTATGTAATAACGAGATACAGTAGCACGTACATGAAAAATTAATGAAATTATGCAGTTTAGGAAGCTTATGTCACGTGAAAACTCGGTAAAAAAGAAAAAAGCGAAGAGAAGAAAAATTTATGATAATAAACGGCTTCTTTTAGCGGAGAAAAACAAAAATTCGAAGACAATATAAAATTAGACTTAAAAGAAATTAGGTTATGAGTAAATATACTGGTTAAAATTAGCGCAGAGTAAAGAAAAAAAAAGTTCCACCTTTTTTTTTTACGTCATTATGATGTCTTAAGTTCATTAAACTATTTCATAATAATAGTTAGGTTAATTTGATTATTATGTCACGTAATATTATAGGGCGTTGTTCGAGCTGCAAAATCCATACGGTAATAGAAATTTTTCTGACAAAATATATTATTAGTATTTGTATTTTTGAGTGAGCAATGTAGAATCGGTAATATTACGACAAATCGAATGTACAAGGAAGCGTTTGGCCGTCAAGTAATTATACGCTAAGGCTTAGCGCTATTCATAAACTTGGCCAAGTTTGCAAAATTATATTATTCGGCGGTAGCGAAAAAATGCGCACTCGTCCCCACTTCATTATCTCGCACTTCAAAAGGCTTGGCGGTAGGCAGACAAGGATAGATTTAGCCGAAGATAATATAAAATATCGTCTAGGCTCAGAGCGCAAAGACAGTTACAAATGTGAAAAAATACTTGTTCGCGATACGCGAGTGGCGTATTTCTGTCCTGAGATCTGATTTCGTCGTGAGCTAAGAAATAGTCGATGTCTATTGTCGCTCCAGCAGTGCTGAAAGGCGTTAGGCATCAGCTTTGTATGCACGAGCTCGGCGATGAAAATGTCATTTTCAATAGCAAATAGAGTGAGAGAAGTAGGAGCAGCTGAGATAATGTACGTAAAAAATGCCTTTTGTGTAGGGAGTTATTAGGATGGCGTCGAGTGGATAGAAGATGTTAGTAAGACAAATTGAGCATCGATGTAATTGTCGGTAGACGTGCCGCTTGAAGTTTCCAGTCCCGTGAAATGCCGACTTTTTGGAATTGCGCCGTGTAAAAATTTTCAGGGACTCTCGCTACTTCCTGCTGTCACCGCGTAGCGCATTGGCCTTGCATCTTCTCCCAACATACTTGTGTGCATATTCGCGTTTATATAGATGTGTTCGATATTTACGCACATCTATCTTTACAAGTCTATGAACTAACTAACAAGTGGCAGCTACAGTAGTATCATTATACATTTCATCTTAAGTTCCCATTGTTATCTACATATTTTATTTTCTTCTTATTATTATTTTATCATTAATAATTTGCTTGTAGCTATACAATTCGTAAAAACTATCTTCTTACATTCTCGATTTATTATTTATGCATAGGTAACGCTGCTCAGTACTTTATTCAGTCGGCCATGCATATTAACAACGATGTGGAATTAAAATATCTATGATTTAATTGATGCGGCGACTATAGGAATATAGTGCTTCTTTCAAAAACCTTTCAGTCATATTAACTGTGTATAATCATCGGTTCATTGGCCCTTTATTTTTAATTAATTTTGATTAGCAATCTTATTGAAAATATGCCCAATTTAAGCTTTTTCAACGCGAACGCAAATAAATGCCTAAGCCATTATTTTCTTTGTCTTTTATCAGAAAGCAAATTTTATCGAATAGTTATTTAAAAGTATTTTGATTTATTCAACATTAAGCATTTATTGACCAAATAATATTGCGCCGCTGTATGAGTTTATAATAAGTAAATATAAAAACATTCGTAAATACCTATATTTTAATATTCATATTCCTATAATTGCTGATAATATACTGATAATGATTATGTTCAATAACAGATTTATTCAAATAATAATTTGTATAAAATGTTAAAAAAATTTTTTCTTAGTCCTATAATAGCAATGACGTATTATATTATATAATACAGTTTAATAAATATAGAATTCGCAAGGCTTCATTTAATTACTAATGATTAAAATCCTATGCGTATAAAATGTTATTTTCAAAATAAAGAAATTTCGTCAGCTTGAATGACGAATTAATTTTTCAGACTTTTTGTTACAATAAATTATTTGTATAATATAGTATTATCAAAAGAATGTTTGCATCGATTAGTTACAGTATTAAAAAAAAAAAAAAAAAAAAAAAAAAAAAATCGAAAAAGAAATTGTTTATCGTAGAATCTTTTTAAATCATTTTAACAAATATTTATAAATAGATTCTGATAAATTTTCAAAAAATTCATAAGAAATTACGGTAAAATATTCAAATTAAATATATAGTGATAAGCAATATTTAAAAATAGATTATCCATTATGTTGATAATATAAAAATTTTTTATTTCGTATTTTAGAAAAACTTAACTTTCTCTTCGGCAATCGTTATTTCACTTCTTTTTTTCTCTCTTTTTTCTTTCTTTTTTTCTTTTTTATTTTTTCCAACTTAATAAGGCGTAATTTTATCTTTTTTTTCTTTTCATTTTCTTTCTTTCTTTCTTTTTTTTTTTTGCCTTTAATTTATTTATCGAGGATTACATTTAGTTTCGAATTCTTTTAATATAATAATTTTACGGTGGATTGTCATTAAAATTTATTAAAGTAAAACGATACTTTATGTAAACTGTCGGAAATGAAGAACAGTAGATACATAATTTGTAGTATTCGTTTAAAAGAGTGACAGGATAAGAAAAAATTAAATTTACTTTTAAATGTTTATATAATCGTGCTTCAATAACGTAATATGTACAGTTTATTTAAGAACATGATAAATTATCGCAAAGAGTATATCTAATTAAAACATGAAATATTTAAAAAATGAAAAATATGTATTTTGAATTAAACTGTGTTAGTTTTTATCGAATATTTAGGATATAAAGTACTATTGATAATTAAAATACATTGAAAAATGGCTGTTTTTAGTCGACCGAGTAACTGGCATAAAATGCTTATTAACGAAGTATGAAAGCGTGATTGTGAAAAAGAAAATGAAGTATGTGGAGACCTTGGGAGAATAAAGATTCTGATAAAAAAATTCAAAAAATAAAAAATAAAATAACATGATGCTATACTTAACAAGTAAACTCTAATATTCGAACCATAATGGATATTCGGTGTAGCGGTTATTAATGATTTTGATGAATTGAAAAATTAGCGATCACTCGATTATTCTAGCTCATGTGCAATTTTACATATTTTCCAGTAATCCGCGAGCATCTCGCAATATGGCGGAAAAGCAGCGTAGGGATAACCTGAATACACAAATCGCTACGATGGCTTCAATGGTTCCCACTGTATCTGGCGGAGGTTCCCGCAAAAAGGACAAGATATCTGTTTTAAGATTGACTGCAGCTCATTTGAGGATTGCCTATAGTGAGTGTTTACTTAACGAAATATTTGTATTTCTCATGCTAAGACATTTATCTGCGAATGGCCAAAAACTAAATGATTAAATGTCGTCTTGTCGGGTATGTCTTGTTGGAATGCTAATTAAACGAAACGGGAAAATAGTATATTGATATTTGTAGCCATTTTTATCGAGCTTCATGCAAATTATGTAAATTATGATATTAATAAATTTCAAATGTAGTCGGTGTAAATAAGATTCGTACACAATATATTGGTGTTAAAATAATTTCAGTGCATGAATAAATAGCCTCTCATCAAGACAATAATCGTTTAATTTTTTTGTTTGGTTTTTTTTCTCTCTCTCTCTCTCTCTCTCTCTCTCTCTCTCTCTAATTGATTCCATTATTATCATCGATACACTAGCGTTTAATCATACATTTTCTGTGTGCGTGCGTGCGTGTGTGTATTTTGTACTAGATTATAAGCATTAGCTGTATATATTATTAATTTTGAATATAATGAAGTATTTTATTGTTCTTTTTCTTCTTCTTTTTTTTAAAATTATTTTTGATGAGATAAATTTTTAAAAACAGAGAATTCATTTTTCTAAAACATGATAGTAACTGAATTATGAGTGTCGATAGCTGAACTTAAAATACTAGTATCTAATTTATATCATAAAGGAAATATTGATAAATTATCACTTAGTTGTTAAACATAATAAATCACTAATAAAGAAATGCAAATGCGGTTGTATGAATTTATATCTTTGTCGTTATGATACACACATGCGCGCGCGCACACACACACGCGCATATATATATATATATATATATATATATATATATATATATATACATATATTATACGTAATTGAAAGCTTAATTGCGATATCTAATTTTACGTTGAAATTGCAATATTATAAAACTAGTGCATATTAGACAGAAATTAATGTCGGGCGTGATATACTGACGTCATTAGCTTCTTGATATCGATGTCTTAATGTATTTGAACAAGTGCAGCGAGCTTATGAAGCCCAGAATTATAAAGTTGCGGTGGAAAGTTCGTTTAAACTCCGTTGCTGCTGCACACATGGGCATTCTATACATAAGGCTCTATAAAATTAAGCAACTTGAGTGTTTACCGTTATAAAGTTGTGATTTAAAGATTAACTCAACAAACGCGATGATACATATTCTGGATAATCATGTATGATGAATGTTAGTGAAGATTTATAAAAAATTTTTTATATAATTCGCTTGTATAATTTTATTGTTTTTATATTTTTTCTATGATAATACATGTTTATTGGAGAGTAATGATTGGTTTATAATATTAGCTTCATTTTGAAAATCTTTCAAACCATTTACTCTTAATATAAATTGTTTCTTTCTTCTTAAGTTATTGGTAATTGTTGGATTAGAATATTAATGTGAGAACTCAATGAGTTCAAAGATCATTGTGTGCATAAAATTATGAAAATTAAAATTAATGAACGACTTCGAAAAAGTGAATGCCTGATAATATAATTTGAACGAAAAGGAAATTTACTAGATATTTTTAAAATTTAACAACACTTAGAATAAGAAAATTTGAAAAATTGCTTAAACAAAAAAAAAAACAAAAAAAAAACAAAAAAAAAAGAATACGAACTTTCATGATGATAAAAATATAATTTTATAAACAATGGTAATTATGCAACTTGGCAATTAAGATTTTTAAAAATTACTGGGTCTTATCGATTTTTATATCAGATTTATTCATAATTTATCGTATCTGTTTCGTACATAATTTTATGGGTTTACGTGTATAACTATCACATTTCGTTGGTTAATCGTCGATGATAAACTGATGGTAACCGAATTGCCTACGAGTATCAATATAAGGAGAAATTAATTACAAAAGAAGAGAGTAAATCCATAAGTTCGATTTGTAAAATTAAATCCACCATTATCCCTTACTCATTGATTGCCATTACTTCGTTATTTTATCTGCTAGTGTATGTTCCTCTTCATGATAATAAACATCTGGCTGCTATTAAGATTAATATTTTCTAATTTAGTGAATATTTGTCACATTATGGCACTTTCAGTATTATACGTAATAGTGTAAATATATTTTAATTTTGGCACGGTAATTTCAACAAATCCATTATGTAATCGTAGTACAATAATATACCTCAACTATGTGACTATACAGACAGTCCTTTCTTTTTCATCTAAGCAGTTTACAAATTTTATTCTAGTAACGATCGATACATATTTATTATGTATTATTAAAATAACAATATTCTTCCTAATAAAAATCATGAAAGTTCAGTTTTCATAAAATATTACGTTAATGATTAGAGGCTTTTTCATACAACATAATACCGAGGAATATTTAAAGAATTTTAAGCAAAGAGCAATAAACTATAAAAAAAATTTTAAATAAATGATTTAAACATTGTATTTCATATCGAGATTATCTTAATGTCACAATAAAAAGTACAAAACAAAATGTTACGAATGCCATAAATTATGTAAGATACTTTTCCGTTTGTCCCTAGTCATTAATAGTCGATTGTTTATATCTAAAAAAAAAATAATATGCAATTATGTTCTGAATAGCAGTGTAGAATTCAAAAAATTTTTACGAATAAAAATAGCTAGTCACAAATTTTTCTATTTTCATATTTACTACCGATATGAGTAACTATTAGTTTTTAGTAAGGCAATAATCGCGCTTCATTATAATTAGTAAACAAATAAGCAAATAGATCGGGTAAGGATGAAAATTTTTATTAGCCCCTAATTACAAGCTTAGATATAATAAGTTATTTAATAATTAATCAGTCACGCCACGATTAGCAATGCCTAAATATATTTTTGACAGAGTTTAGTTTTAAAGCTACCAAGTTATTTAAAAATAATATTAAAAAATCAATGAGAGTTCAAGCTACAACGTACTTAACAAGAACAATATTAACCTACGTAAATATAAATATATATATATATATATATATATATATATATATATTTTTTGTTTTTGACATCGAAAATTGATATTTATATTATAAAATTTTATAAATATGTCGTTAATAATTTGATATTATGTATTTAGAGCATATTTATACAAATTTAAATTAGACCATAAATTACGGATACATGCTTTGATTTTAAAAATAAATGCTTGACCATATTTTATTGAATTTGATTGAAATTTGGTATTTAATATTCAAAGGATATTTTAAAATTTAGATTTCAACACTTGGATATAATTTTTATTCAAAAATCGGTGCTTCGAATGAGAATTAATAATCTTTAAATCGCAGGTGATGTAATGTCTTATGTGCCTAATAATTATTGCATATTAGATTAATTAAATATCAAATATATTGATTTTTAGATTGTTCCTTTAGAACTGTATAGTATTTTACAAAAACATTTATTCACAAATCTACCGTTTGATATTAAATATATTAGACATTTAATCGAAATTTTAGACGATAACCAATCAGAATGCTACAACATTTTACGACTTTGTTTGAACTTTTGTTGAAACTTATATATTTCCGTTCAACCATAAACGTATCGTGCTTACATAATTTTAACCTTGTATTTTTAATCACAATAGATGATAATAGACGATTTGCTTAAATAATTCAAGAAAATGATGTAATAGTAAGATAATAAAAATTTATTAATGAAAATGCGCGGAATATAAAGCATTTCCAACATATTTATATCTATAGCAACATACTTTTATATGTAAATAAATAATGGAATATTGTATTATGTTATATTAAATATCGACTAGTCGAATTTCATAGATCATGATTCATAAATCCAGAATTGTCGAGTAACGAATATGAGTGGCCAATATCTGTATTGGGCAAGTAGCAGAGCTCCAAGAGAATATTCATTAGCATATAATCTATTTAGAGTTGAAATGAAAAAAAAAAAAAAAAAAAAAAAAAAAAAAAAAAAAGAAGTTTGAGCTATGGTAGGTGTCTAATAGATACGCTGATCAATCCTATTTCGGTTGATAAATTTCTCGATTTGTCAATAATTTTGAAATTATTAATTCTAACGCGCGCAAATGCTGCGTTGCAATCCTTTACGTTAATGTGGCTATTTGTCGTTCCTAAAACAATCTTAATAGGATTATTCCTTATTGAAAATTTTAATGCTCAAAATGTACAGCAATACAACGATAGCACAGTGTTCAATGTTAGCTATTACCGGCTAAAGTAAAACCTTTTTGCCAATTGCATTAATTAAACATAAGATAAGTGTTTTTTATTCATTCGCATTTATAAAGGCATAAATTTTTGTTTTTAATATAAGTGTCTGCGAAAAATGAAGATAAAAAAAAACCCACCATTGTATAAAATCGATATTGAATTATACCGTTTCAATACAACTAGATTAACGTCATTTATTGTTATTACTTATTATCAGCGAGTAAGTATTGAAGCACAAAAGAGCATTTCATGCCGATCGATGTACATTGTCGTGGATGGATGGGAGGGTGGGTGGGGTGGGGTGGGAGGGAAAAAAAGTTAGAAAGCTTTCGATACTGCCCGCAGAGCTTTCAGTGCCGATTAAGATGGAGAGAGTTGAGTGTAGCAACACGCACATTGCCGACGCTCTGCCAATGCTCGATCTTGCTGCGATCTACGAATGTGTGATGAAACATTGACGGTATTGTGACGGTATGCAATTAAAGCATAGTACGAGATATTTTGCCAGCAAACAGTCGGCACATTTTTGGAAATTCGCTTATTATCTATTGTTCCCGAAATTATCTCCTTCGAGCTTAATCGTTTTAACTTTGTCTTGCGAATACTCGCGATTAAATCATATATGCGTTTAAGCAACACTCTGTGAATACATAAGAGCATAAAATGAGAAAATAATAATAATAATAGTAATAATAATAATAATAATAATAATAATAATAATAATAATAATAATGATAATTTTTATATCTAATAGCGTATGATATATGTATATGAAATAAGTTTTATAATGCCCTGGGGCTGGCAGCTTATATTTACGCATACTTTGGCGTTACAAAAAACAATGGAATAAAAGAAAAAATAAGACGGTAAGCCTAGTGACTTAGGTTTAAGTATCGCGTGCATGAATATAATAAGGTAAAATAAATTTGTCGAGCGCTTTAAATAAATTGAAGATCTCTATTTATAATTATCCAAAAGGGATCATCCCCCGAGATGAGTCACCATTAAATTGTCATATTTCTTCTTGTTTTTTCTTTCTTTCTTTCTTTCTTTCTTTCTTTCGTTCTTTCTTTTTTTTTTTTTTTTTTTTGCAGCACTGGGACTGACGACCAACAAATTTCTTCCGCGTCAGTTCAATGACATCGACCTCGAGAACTGCCTGATCGACGTAAGTCCAATAAATTAGTATTCGTAAAAATGCTATATAATCCGCCTCATTGACAGTCTGCCCGCGCAACTGTAAAGCTGATGATTGAGCTCCGTGCTAGTACGTAGCTCCGTAACCGCCGGACGGGAAGCTATCGAACACGAATGTTGATACAATATACTTTCCATTTTATCGGGACTTATTGACGCGCGCCAGTGAGCATTTGTCGTGCACACTCGAACGTTCCTTCATTTCCGATTTTTCACTCTACATTATATACCCCCTACGTCACGAATTTGTCGATGCATTTTGCCCGGTATTGTGCAATACCTCGATCAATATTTATTTGCGTTGATTTTTGAGCATTGATAATAATTGTTGACGTTATCATCGATACGGCTAAACTCGTTCCAACGTCAAAAACATTGTCAATTTCTTAATACACGCAAGAGCTCATAAAGATCAACTCGTTGCGAAATTGAATCTTCGTGCTTAATGAGATACGTTCGATTTTTTTTTTCTTTCTTTTTTTTTTTTTTTAAGTGTTGCTTCAAAAACGCTACATATAAGGCAGAATATTTATAAAAGACTTGAAAAATAACTTGACATTCGGTTCTTATAACATTTATCTTGCGCTGAATTCAATGGCTCTATTTCACAGCTCCTTAATGAACGCCGATGAATAACTGAATATTTCCCAACGAAATTGAATATTTCTCTTGTATATTTTGTGAGATAATTTGTAATCGTAGTAAGCGTGGCTACGGATAAATAACGTACAATGCAATGAATTTCAGAATTTGGCTGGGAATTCGAGTTTTCTGCTTGTGGTGACTACCGCGGGCAAGATTATTTACATTAGCCGGCATGTGGAGCAGCACCTCGGTCATGAACAGGTAAATCTTTCGTACACACATTAATTATGCTCTAAGTGATTACCGTATATACTATTATCGCTATAGCGATGTCTTGCTTTATGACAAGCTTTCGCCAATCCCAAATTTTCTTCTTTCAGCTCATTTACATATATATATATATATATATATATATATATATATATATATATATATATCACGTATTAACGTAGTTGCAATTTAAAAGAAATTCAAATGTAAAATATACATATGCATTATCGATTTAAGATTATAACGAATTATTAATGCGCTTAATGGGTTTTACTTTGCTTTATAATGTGAAATTGTATTGGATTTGTAAGAGGATTAAATTATTTATTTGCCAAGTGCCTGATAATCTATTCATCCGAAAATTGAAACATTAATTATTAGGTATATCGAATGATAGAAGAGAAAGATGCCAATATTTTTATGTGTTTTTGTTATTGGAATTATTCATTTGCTATTTTACAATTGAATATCAATACACAGTGGCTATAATTTTTTTACATTTTTAATCTAATAAATAATATTTTTAACCACTCAATTGCAATGTCAATTATTACTAAATCGATAGACCCTCGGCCAGGGCACGTCATCCGAGCGACTTGCTGCGCATCTTGCAACTTCATTTATTTCACGGTACTTACTCGACAATCGCTTCACAAGCATTCATTACGCGTATTATGTGCAACAACATTCATTCCCGTTCGCATGTCGCACGTAACTTTGATGTTCTTTGAACAGTGCTTGCGGTATTCATAGAAATAGATGCCTACGTTCAATAGAATAAACGAGCGAGCATTATAGATAGCATAAATCTCAATTATAAATTAGAGATTAAATGTTGTTAAATTTTACGAAGCAAATATTAATAACAGAATAATAATGATTTCGTCCTCTTTGCTATAAGCTCTTTTGGTGGGATTGGGAGTGGTTGGGGGAGGGGGGGGGGAGCGAAAATAACGATAAACTATCAAAGTGTGACGTTTTGCAAGTCGTATGAACGAAAAAACATTATGACAGCCGTAAAAGTAACAAAATCGCGACATACAAGTAGATACTTTAAGTAAGACTAGTAGAGTATCCGTAGATTAATATTACCGCGAGGATAACCTCACAAGAGAATTCAAGCCATTTGATCGGATCGACGAGCCATCTCAACATCACATCTCGATACACCTATACACGTAGACTCACCAAATGGGATTTCATTCGACTTGCGAACAATCGTAAACAATTAACAGATCGCATTAAAGTGACTCGATAGATAAGTAGGGCTTTAAAAGTTTAAGAGTATCCATTAATTGTTAGCATAATCTGCATTTGATTGAACCGTAGCACTGAAAAACCTTGGGAGCATATCGCCGCAGTTGGTACGAATGCACACTGAGGCACCGGGCTACGCGACACACACATCACGTACCATGCTTCGTGTGCAAAACGATCGAGCGTCCTATATATCCTATATATATATATATATATAAATGTCCTATATATATCAAGAAGGGCTCGGATAATTTTTAAACAATTTATCAGCTCGGTAGCGCTAAACAGTTGGAACAAGACTCGCCGCGTGCTTTTTCATTCGCAATCGGATCTCACTGATAAGCGACGGCGCCACTTACACGTTACCTTTTAACAGGAGGCAATTCGCATTATGGAAAATCGATATAAATCTGTGTTATTGGATCACCTTGGAGGAGGGAGTATTTGTAGGTCACTTTTGAGAATGGAAGACTTTGGGGGATTCGTTTGTAAGCGGAAAATATCGACATCCCCGTCGCGCTACTACCGCTAACTCAAATATTAGATAAATGTCCCTAGGCAATGGAATAAAGAATGATCTTGGAAAATGTTTATCGTGCCCGAAAAGAGAGTGGAGAGGCGGAATGCAGAGAGTGCTGCCTGTCACGGACACGCGCTGCTAAAAAATTGTATTGAAATTGAGATGCTTATAATTCGAGGCGAAATGATCGGCGATAAAATGTAGGGCGATAGGAAGGAAATCACGACTTCCATACGGTATTGCTTGATTGACTTGAGCAGAGACGCGTGCGTGAGTATGTGCGTGTAAAAGGTGATAAAATGTGGGTGAAATTAATGGTCAGTAAGGCGACTGCTCGAGGAACGGTCAGGAATAATCGATCAAATTCTTGGCAAATATTGAACCAGCAGCATCTCCAACGGCTTCCATAGCAACCTTTCCAAGCAACGCGAACTATCCTTCTTTATGCATACGTAATTTCTGCGGATATTGAAAGAAGATCGAATCTTCAGTGGTTGCAAATTCAATAGCTCATTGTAGTTAATTTTTTTTATAAGCTCGGACGAATAATCGACAGAACTTTTCGCATTTTTTTTGTTTTTTTTTTTTTTTGTTGTTTTTTGTTTTGTTTTTTTGTCTTTTTTCAATCGAGATTTAAGCAAACTAATACGACCTACATTTTAATATTTTCATTGTATTATTATTATTATTGTTATTATTATTATTATTATTGTTACTTGTTTAATAATTCATGATTTTTCTTTCAAACTCTGATACTAGAAATTATACATTTTAATACTCGTGTAAAATAATTCATTTTGAGATAAATTAAAAAAAATAATAACAACAACAACAATAACAATAACAAAAAACAATGCTGTTACCTTTCATTGTTTACCGTGATACTTGACGTTGTTGTTAATAAAAAATTAGTGTATTTCTATTCTCGTACGATGAAATTCAAAAACTTTGAAAACATAAAACTCGTGATATTATTTTTTATTTTTATTAATATGGCAATATTTTTGTGCACCAAGATTTATGAGAAAAAATTTCCTGTTACCCGAAACATAAAATTAGAGTATGTTATTTTGCTTGAATTGTATGTAAAAAAAGGTAATAAGCTTTTGAGCGGAACGACAATTCAATTAGTATAATACTTAATAATATTTTGTCGATGTAAACTTTTAATAGAAATTATACGAGATAATTTTAATTACGTTGGATAAATCATATAGTGAGATCATACTTTCATAATGTTTCGAACATAAATTTTTAATTCTATACTTTTACGAGTGAAAAGCATTCAAATAACGTATTGCTAATTATTTTTAGCTTTATAAACATAAAATCTTAAAAATATACTAATGGCACATTACCAGAACTTTGTCAGCAATAGCCACAAGAGTTCGGAATTGGAAGGTTATAATGTATGACTTAATCTACGACCAATTACTTTAACGAATTCAAAGCGAATACTTGTAACAAATGTATATTCTAAAAAAAAAAAAAATAAATAAAAAATAAATAAAAATAAATAAATAAACAACAACAACAACAACAACAACAACAACAGCAAAATGTAAGGAGTTAGTGTTTCTTAAATATTAATGTAAATAACGAATGCAGGGTAGAAAATTACATCCGCCGATGTACGGATGCCGATGGAACGTTAAATTTCTTTATTAAAGTAAATAAAATGTGGTCAGGCGATTAAATGCAATTTCAAGATTAAGTATGCACATTCTATCTTGAAATAGGATACATTCATATATTATCCTGATATTTCGTATGAATATTTACAAATTAATCGGGTATTTATGTAGATGTTGTATTGACGCGAATTGAAGTTGCGCGTTTCATTATTATTAAAGTATGCGAGATGTAACGGAAATGCAATAACCGAATTAGACGTGACTATGATTCCTATGTGACTTATTAAATTCTAAATAAAGAGATGATATTTATTCCACTTAGAGATGCTATTAATATTCCAACTGGCGTACTCTATTTAAATGGAATACTTAAAATCATATGCGCAGAGGACATACATCATCCGCAATCAAATAGATGACTTACTTTTAATGTGGACGTGTAGCTGATTTGTGCTAAAGGAGACGAGCAACAATTGATATGTCTAATTTTATGTTATTTAACTTTCCAGATCGATCTGATTGGTGACTCGCTCTATAACTACGTATATCGGCACGATCACGAAGAATTGACAAGAGGTCTGACCCCAGAACTGAATCGTCTGCCAATTACGAATACGGACTCGCTTGAGGAAGCTTCGAGCTCGTCCGAGGACAGCACACCTTCGCCCGAATACAATAACTTTCGGGAAGAGAGGCGAAGCTTCAACATACGCATGTCACAGCGCACGAGTACCTACAGATCTCCGGCGTCCTGAGGCTTGCAAACGAGTGCAAGAGTCAGGAAGTCAATAATTCGCGCGCGAAAAGAGGTAATAACAACCCACGAGACTTTTTCATTGTTTTACAAGCCAAAATGCTAATGAATATTATGGGATATTATTATTATTAAAGTATATTTTTATTGAGCCCTAGTGTATGGAGGTAATTCGGCACCTTTCAGATATTAGCGTCACTATCGATTATAATACCCTAAACATTAACCATTACAGCTATTTTTTTCTCATCTCCGCGATCTTTCATATACATTTGACAATTTCAATTTCAATTTCAATTTCAATTTCAAATTCCAATTTTCCATTTAAATATTACATTCATTATCCATTAAATTAACAATAAAAATTATAAATAATAATATGAGATCAAAGAGTAAATGTGATGCGATGTAAAAAAATCTTGTATAGAATCGAGTAAAAGTATAATCGTGTTTTTTCAGAAGAACTGAAAATTATAGTATGGCAGTTTAGAAAGCATTTTACTTGGAATAAATTCCAGCTAATTTGTAAAAATTGTATTGCTCGAGCTAAATCTATATTTGCTATATTTATGAAAAATTTGATAAAATAAATCTTTTGAATTTAATGGGTCAACATTTACATCAATTCAAACGATTCTTTTTTTCTCTTTAATTCTTATTATTATATTTATTTATTTTATATTTTGTCTGTCTTTTGTTAGTCTTGTTAGATTCTTGGTTTGTTTTTTTTTTTTTGTTTTTTTGTTTTTTTGTTTTTTTGTTTTTTTTTGTTTTGTTTTGCTTATCAATAGTTCCTTAAATCAATAATTGAATTATCATCGAAATCTTTGAAACTGAAAATGTAACCCAATAATACACACACTAAACGAAACTATAATCATTACATTTTTGTTTTATTGATCTTGTAAAATGATTGAAAAAGTACGAATTGGAAAAGGAAGTCTCCGTAAGCCGATAGCAATTTCAAAATCGAGTGTTAAATTGTATATTTTGCATTTCTCATTGAACGTTTAAGGTAGTAAATTTTTTAATCGAATTATGCAGCTCGTTAATTAAATTCGAATCCTCTTGTATGACTCATTTGCATTTTTTTCTCTAATTAATTCAAATTTCCATGCTACGATTAATTCGGATTCGTCTAAACATAGCTCATACATTCTCAAAGTGTCTGGATCATAAGAAAAGCCACCATCATTTCCAGAATCATCCGTACAAACGTGAACTTTAAATACATTTTCGTGTAATTTTACATACGGTATTATTGTCGAAATATTGTCGAAATGTATTTTATAATTTTAACGATTTACGAATGGTTAGCTATTTTTGTGTAATTCGCCATTTTCTTACGTAATATAATATTTATGCATAAATTAAGTTAATTATAAATTCTGTTTGCCTAAGAATTCAAATGGCGTGTGCATGTCACCGTAAAAGAATTAATAGAGTATCTGTGTTTGTAGAAGTTTATTAGTAAAGCCTTTTGTACTGGTAGATATGAAAACGATGATTATTGTCATGTATATGACGTAGTCCGAGTGTCCGGTTTCATGCTGCGATTATGATACGAGGAGAACTCGAAGAAAGAAGTGCATATTCGCTTTGATTCTTGACCAAATAAAAAAAGTAGCAAGAGATAGACCAAGGCCTATTGTTCTCAATAATGATATAATTCGATATCGGCAACGATACATAGATAACAATAATAAAATAATTTCAGTTGGTCAGTTGGTCGACTACAGTGGCTATTTAATGGCTCCTTTTCTAATCCGTAGTTTAGAGAAAACTTTCCTCCTACTTATGTAGAAAAGGACTCTTTGTTTGGAAAATGTGCGTTTGTGAGCTTGGTGCGAGCGCATTGAAAATTCACTATTAATGATCACTAAGACGACTTCACGCGATTAATCATACGGTTATTTTTACTTGGAAATATGCAATGGAAAATATGATTTCACGTAAAATGTAAATATGATATTGGAATGGAATTTCTCATTTTAAGTTTAAAAACTTTTCATTTGCACGTATAACGAAGGAGTTTCCTACGAGTCTGACTTGAATGAAAAAAATTAAAATAGTTGAATTACTTTACGATATGAGTCTTAATCATTCTAATATGATTGAAATCTTTCAATTTGCATGTAATAGATCTATAGAATTAAATTAACCCAAAGTAATGTTAGCTCTCGGCTTAAACGAACCAAGTATTTCTAATTCATAATAATTATAATTATAATTATTCGATTTTAACAGTGTTATATTAAGTTTTAATGACATTGCACAAATTATCTTATCATATTAAATCGAAAATTTCTTTAAACAAGAGATAAAAATCTGTAATATATTAATCTTGATAATTCGCACATGATGTTTACAGTAAAAGAATAGTTTTGTTTAATTTACACAAGTATATTGTTTCATAAAATAAGAAAATGTTCGTTTTGTTTCATTTTTGAGATAGGGATATAATATTTACGGCTACTAATTTGGAGCAGTAAAATGAGCTTTCAAAATACTTAAGCTTGATTGATTTGATTTCAAAAGAAATTGTGAGTAAAATATATGGCTCGAACAAATTCTATTTGAATTTATAAAAATTTTATGAAATTTTAAAATGATGCGATAACTTGCGTATTTTAGACAATGGCTTCTTCGATGTGATATTCTTAAATATTGATTTAAAATAATTTAGATTATTTGCAATAATGTTAAATCGGAATTTTGTAAGTCAGTATTTATATTGAAATACTTTTATAATTTTTTAATGTAATGAAACTGTAAGCTAAGAACGTGCACTTTTTGATTGGTAACATGTAAATTGTGATTATGAAGTTGGTAATGTTTAAAATGTTGTATCGAATTGGACTAATTAACTGCAAATTTCCTAAGAATTTTTAATGTAGTAAAAAGTGTATTTTTTATGTTAAAGAAAAAAAAAACAAGGGAAGATGATGAAGAAGTAGAAAAGTTTTGCAATATTTTAACATTTGTTAGTTCGTCGTATATAATTTTATTTAATGAGTACACAAACGTCCTTATCTATTCTAAAATGTTATTAGACATAGACATACGACGATCAATGAAACTTAAATAATTCATTTATCACTATGTGAAATTCAAAGCCAATTCCATATCCTATTAAAATACTACTATACTCGGGCGTGAATTATATAAAGAACTATAGATTATAAATAACATTTCTATTGTAATATTGAAATGAGCAAAAATAATTGGCTTGTTATATTAACATTACATAATTGCTTTGAATTGTGCAGATCATAGTTCAACGAGCAATGACATTATTTTCATTGGCACGGCTCGACTACTGAAGCAACGATCCATCACCGAATTGTCAATTTTAGAAACAAATAAAAACGAATACTTTACGAGACATTTGGTCGATGGTAGAATTATATTTTGTGATCATAGAATATCGATTGTCGCTGGCTACATGTCGGAAGAAGTATCGGGTACGAGTGCATTCAAATTTATGCATAAGGACGATGTTCGGTGGACAATAGTCGCTCTTCGATACAGTAAGTTTTCTCTTTTCTTTTATACTTAAGACTTTAATATTATAATTCAATTATATTAGACGACTGTTTCATTATACATTAAAGTACATATTGTAGTAATGGACGATGACAAATTTGTAAATTAAAAATTATTTTTTTCTTTTTTTCTTTTTAGTGTATGATCAAGGCATAAATCATGGATCATCTTGTTATCGGCTAATAACAAAAACCGGAGAATTCATATATTTGCGTACCCATGGCTATCTTGAATACGATGAAACAACGCAAAGCGTTGTATCCTTTATTTGTATTAATACTTTAACTTCGTAAGTTTTGGAAATTGTCAGGAATAAAATTGTATTTAAAAAAAAAATTTTTCCCAATTGGTACAGCTGTTTTTCATGAACTATATTTC
>NW_011948426.1:4150995-4173495 GCF_000503995.2 Ceratosolen solmsi marchali | reverse complement strand
CAACTAAAATGCTTCTCGTTGCTTAAAATGATGTATGGAAAAGTACCTGTGAAATTAATGAAACTTCTACAAATATAAATTTGTAAAACTTCGTTCGCAAAAATTTTAAATTTAAATCGTTGATTGGCATAGATTTTTCATATACACGTGGATTCTTTACTGTTTTTGTTAACACGCTAAATTAAAGGAAAATTATGATAGCGATAAGCGTAAAAATTATTTTAAAAAAAAAAGTAAAAAAAAAACATAGAACAAGATAAGGGTGAACTAATATTATTATTACTATTATTATTGTATAACAAATAATGAATTCTTTATAATGATTTGAAATCATTGTACACGTAATAGTTATTGTGTCAAGACTGAATTATCAAGACTTAGTAGAGGTGGAACTTTTTGTAAATAATGCTGTCTGATACGAGAAAAGTATATGTAGACATTATGAGTAAGAATGAAAGAAAATACGATAATTATAAGAGAAAAGTAATTGTTTACGAAAAACATTTCGCTCCGCATACCACCATTTCCTTTCTTGCATGTCACACTTTGAAATCTTGTACATGTTTTTTTTCTCTCTTGTTTTTCTTTATTATTATTTTTTTTCTTTTTTTTTATGTTTTATCTTACAGATAATTTATAAATTACGTCGACGATTCGTCACAACTAACGAACTACAAGCTATATAAGTCTTATCCTTTGCTTTTCGTAAAATAAAGTGTAAATCTCGAATTGTGTCCGTTGGCTCTAATACTTTGTTGTAACGTGCTCAACAATACTTTCGGCATACAATGCGCAATGCGTAACGTGAACAAATAGTAAAGAACATTTGTGACTTTTTTTTTTTGTTTGTTTTTTGTCGAAATTATAAAAGTAACGAATCGTATTATTAGTTATCGGCACCATTCGCGAACAATGTCTTGCAGTATACCCGAGATATAAAAATCAATGGTTAATAAAAATATAAGCAGAGATTAATGATTGCGCGTTTTAACGAGTTATTTATAAAGAGGTAGAAGAAAATGTTTAAAAATGGATAAATAAAGCGAAATTGCTACGAAGTATGTGTTTGGGTAGTACGTGACAAGCGGGTGAAACTTCTCGTATTTAAATGCTCGGCGTCCGATCCCGTAACCCCCGTGCTTTCTCTCTTACTTCACATGCCCCGTACCGCTAATTGCTCTTTTACTTGGAGGAAATAAATATTACTACAATAACAATCATAATCGATATGCTGTGGATGCAATGGTCCGTTATACATAGAAATACGCATGCTTGGATTTAAATTACAATGTTGTGATATAATTTTATATCAGTTTTTACATATGTTAATTTTGTTATAATACAGTATTTATCAACAGTTGACAATCTATTTGAATAAACAAATAGATAGGAAAGAATGTACTCTTAGTTAAAAATTAAATTCTATACATTTTATAAATTTGCTTAATCGTAGCTGCGACACTTTAATCGGAATAAATTATTATTCCACCGACTTTGCATAACCAGACGCGAGGAAATATATTTTACTTTTTATTATAAAAAGAACGATAAATTGTTAATCATTGTTAAGTTATTAAAATTAATCGCTACTTTAAATTGTTCAGTAGGAATTTCACCTGTGTGTACTGATTGATTTAACAGCTTTTTTTTTTTCTTCTTTTTTCTTTTTTTTTTTTTTTCTTTACTCCCTTTCTTCTTCATTTTGCTCAAGTAGCTACCGAATACGATTCTGCAAAGCTTGGGACCGAAAAATCAAAGTCAAATGCGCTGATTTATGCGCTTCAAGTTTGTTACATAACTCTTCATACATAATATATTGTAGATCTCTGCCCGTGCGCTGGCTAACTATGAGGAATATATTTACAAGGGATGTTGTTGACGGAATATTTATTCAATGTAAATGTCTTCAATCGGGAAAGCAGTCTCGATGAACTTTGTGTAGAATCGATGAAAGGCCCTCCTGCAAGTAGTAGAAAGAAAAAAAAAAACTTTTAAAAACAAAGGCCTCTGAGCAATGTATTTTGACTGTTAATTTGCCATTTAACGTTATTTATAACTTTTCCCATTGTTTTGCAAAAATATTCATTTGATTTCTTAGGAATCTGTTCAATTTTCTGCTTCTACGGCGAAATATCTTGTAAAAACTTTCAAATCATCCCCATTTGTATTTTTACATTGAAAATTGTCATCAACAACATTAATTTAAAGTATTTGATTTTGTTAATCGTTGAATTGAAAATGTTCACGTAGAATGTACAAAATGAAAAATTGTGAAGGATTTGTCGAGCTCTTTATTGGAAATGTTGATTTTATTATTATTTATTTACTTATTTTTTTTTTTTTTTTTTATATATATATATATATATATATATATATATATATATATATATATATATATATATATATATATCTTTCCTCTCTTTTATTAATTTTTTTTATATGCATTAGCTTATGAAGAGAGAAAAACGTAGTGGAAGAAATGAAAATAATGCATTTATAATGATTAGTGGATAAAGTAAATTTCTTCTAGGAAAAATGTTTTAAAAAGAAAAATTTTTCAATATACATAAGATGCACATATTTGTAAAATAGAATTATTTGTTAACTATCGTGTGATTCACTTTGACGATTTCATGTACATTTAAGACTCGAGTCGATCGGTAAAATGGCAATGTCATGGACCGTAACATTACTTTCAAAAATTCGTGACAAAATTACGTCATTGATTTAAAAAAAGTGAATATTGTGAAAATTTTAATGATTCTGCATTGAATGTGTAGGTGTTCCTTATGTTTTTCTATTTATACATTTTCATTTCATCTCTCTCTCTCTCTCTCTCTCTCTCTCTCTGAAACATTCATTGATATTATTCAAACGATTACAGAGGACATTGTACAAATATTTATTATTATTAAAATTAGAAGAACTAGTATCTTTGGATTTTTTTTTTTAATAAAGCGCTATTCACGATATTTAAGACGACAAATTGTATTTAAGCCTGTATTTTTTAGAGTATTTCTCGAGCTCTTATTGTACAATAAAAATAGCTTTGCTAGCTCATAGCAATTATAAGAAGAAAAGTTACATTGACCTTCGCTACCCTGCTAGAGTCCTTCGTATTTTCATAATTAATGAACGTCGAAAATGTTATTGGAAGCCAAATCGAGTGACAAGTTTAGCCAAAAAATATACAAAATATTTACCCGACTGCTTCTGCGACTGGTCTCGTTGAATCTTGCCCCATGAATACGTGACAGGCAAACCTCTGCAGCGTCGGGTGTTTCGTGATAAATCCAAGGTAACGATGATCTCGTGGATGAAAGGCGCAGAAGGAAACATTTTTTAGCGAGTAAAAGTAGTCGTGACAGGGTCTCGAGTTTTTCTGAATAATCAAATAATTAGTAGTGATTAATATGTCTTAGGTTATTAATTAAACTTATGTTCAGCTTCGGTTTCTTATAAAGATGTTTGATCAAATAAATATCCAAATAAAGGTATTTATTCAATTTCATTTAACAATTGTTAAACTGTAAATATCTGTTTCTCAAACTGAATATGTCATTAGATGAGTTTCTCCCATAATATTTCAATATCCCAATATTATAGATTAGTTGTATTAATTAAATGTATCTTATAATTTGACAAGAGAGAAATTATAATTCGCTAGACCTGCTATTCTTTAACTTTGAGCTTATTTTACTATTAACCATACATTACACACACGCACACACACACATATAAATATATATATATATGTATATATGTACTACAATAGTGTATTGTACGGCAGTATGCTCACTCGTAAGTTTCTCTCTCTCTCTCTCTCTCTCTCTCTCTCTCTCTCTCTCCCTGTTATCTTTATTCTCGCAAAACTTAGCTTTCGATATCTGGACTTTCCCAATAGCCGCTCGCGCACCATTCCCAAATACAAAGGACCAGTCGTACCTTGGGCTTGCTCCTGTCGATCATCCGGATCCCTTGATCGGATATCTCGAGGATGCAGCTCTGCGACATGGGAGACTCGTCGGCAGTATTGCCGACGATCCGGCGTACGGCCTGGCAAACGACGTTCGTACCCTTGTTCGCGAGCGTCTCGACGGAGCCGAGGTAACCCAGGAGGTAGCGCTCTCGTTTGATCTTCGGCGCCGTAGGGTCAAAGTCACTGTAATCCATGTCGACTGCGTAGGCCGAGGGGAAGATGCCCTGACGTCCTGTCCGTAAGTTAACACCTGCGCGTACAATTGACTTTAAGCGCTCTCGCATCCTCGATAGCCAGACTGTATTTCCCAATAATATGCCTACTAACCCTCGCACCACAGATCATCGGCCTCCTTCTGTACATAAATCGGGTCCCCAATCTCAAGGTCAATTTCGTCTCGATGTCTCGGGATGAATTTGTGTAGACCCCGATGCGTCGCCTCCAGCAGTTCCAGCTGCGAGAAAGGGATTCCGCCGCTTCCTAAAATCCATTGTTTCAGCCCGTTAAATCAACTCCAATCATCGAGCGTTTATTTGACATCGAGTTCTCCTATTAATGACACACTTATACCGTCGATTTATTATTATAGGAGAGAATATTATTCGCACAATAATATTCGTATACTTGATTGTTTCTTAAGAATATCCGACCGACGCTTTAAACGCGCGACGTAGCTTAAGTGATGGAGCCAACATACCTTTACTGCGTTCTGAATAATGTGCGAGAAGGATATAGTTTTGTGCTGTCGTGTGTTAAGTACGCGTGTCCAGTGTGTGTAGCTTGTACAATAAATAAGTTAACTAGTGATAATTTTTCGTAACGAGCTATTTATAAATCATGAAATCGTAAATCATTGGTATATTTTGGTGCGATACGAGAGTCGAGATTTTTTAAAGAATATAATAATTCTGCTATGCATGAGTCGATGTTGCTCGTTGTAAAAGAATAAAAAACAAAAAATTCACTCGTACCTACCTCTTCGAGTGTTATAAAAAAAAAAAAAGAAAAAAAATGCCATAAGTTGGAAAATTAAATTACTATTAAAGGAATTGCTTAATGACATTGACAACGTTAATTAATAAAAGTAAATGGGCACAGGAATAAAATAAGCGTAAATCGCGTTTATCGAAATAAGTGTACAATGATTTTACATAGATCCGATTGATAGATTTTTGAAACACAAAACTAAAGATACATAAGCAAAATAAATAATTAAAAATAAATTACTAAAAAATTATGTTACGGCAGGTGGGTGTAAGGGCAAAATAGCGCATCAATATTGGCATGAAAATTATTAATTTGATATTTAAAATCCTTTAAAAGAAGAATTTACCACCTAATAAGATGGTAAAGTATTGTAAATATTGGATAAATTTTAAATAGATCGAGCTTAATGGTAGAAAAGGAGAAGGTTTCTATGTCATTGTCATTGTAATTGATCGCAAACAGTGTTTATTTGCGAATAATACGTCATTAATACTGAAAATAATACTTAAAAATGAAATCAATAATCTGAAAATTAGGGAATATATACAGTGCATTAAATTTTATTGATTTGTTGAAAAATCTGCCAAGGAGTCGTCGAGTCAATGACATTAATCCCGATAAAGTATAAATTGGGCTTAGAATATCTCTTGATGAATATGCATTGATGGTTTGAAAGTTTTGTCAAAAAATCATTATATCAATCATCGTTATATTAATAATCATAATATAAGTTCATATCTACAAGTTACCTACTCAACGTTTCCAGCTCGAAAGGTCAAAGCGAGCGAATCGGATGAATTGGAAAAATTATGCGAATTATTGAAGAAAAGCCCGAGCTTACTTTCCTATGTCGAGCACATTATTATCAGCCGTTTGAATTTATTCGTATTAATTTGTTTAAAATCATTCGATTGAGTCTTTGCTTCGAGCCTCATGCCGCATCGTATCACAGACACTTTACAATAGAAAAACGAAACAAAAGAAAAAACAAAACAAAACAAAACAAAAAACAAAACAAAAAACAAAACAAAAAACAAAGAAAAAAGGAAAGAAGCTAAGAAGCGGTCGAACGGAGAGAGATGGAAGGACGAAGAGTTGTAAATGGGCCTAGGGGTTCCTTCGATAAATGGAGGCAAAAAAGACGAAAGAGTGATCGGCAATGAGATGTCGTGCGATGTCGAAGAAACGGAATTTCAGAATCACTCGGCAACCAAGGCAGACCTACCGGATATGCTGTCGAGCGAGACCGAGTTGATGTTGTGGAGCGAGCTGCAGGGCACGGGCGACACGCTTTTGGGTCCGTTGTCCGGCGAGTGGGCGGTCGAGTGTCCGCTGTCGTTGGCCATCCGCTCGCTATCCGGTGAGCTGTCCTCGTGGCGCAGATTAGGATGGCACTTCCGGAATATGAGGTGGGGCATGCCGCCGGCGACGGCCCCGAGTTCGTCCGCCAGCGACGGCGAGGACTGCATCGACAGCGGGCACGAGAGCGCTGCAAGCCAGACCTCCCTGTGTTTTAGAATTACCGAGGCTCGGGGCAAGCCCATCCTCGACGATCGAGCGCTTCCGGCATTCCCGGCTCTTATCAACATTTCTTAACGACTTTGGCCCAACACTTTCAACGTCCCCTTACAACAACCGCTCCTTTTTCCCCAGGATTCTTTTAACAAGGACGATATTACGCGGCATTGCCACGCCTCTCCCAATAATATACGTTTGCTCTTAACGTTGAGTAGTTGACGCGCGACTGTTGAGAACGCGAATACAGTAGGCCGAACACTCTTTACAACTCACAAGACACGAGATTCATCTTTCATAAGTCTTGGCTTTCGCGGTTAAACTCGTAAACGCGACATCGCGATATCGTATTATCAATCTAAGCTTTATCAAGGTAAAAGACACGATATTTACATTACGTTGTCATGTAAATTAGATCCATTTCATTGATCGGATGATTAAATCCTCTAGCCACTCGCTCCTTCGAATATTTGCACTTCCTTAGGACAATGCGTCGTAGGAGTTTACGAGCTTCCCTTCTTTCCAATATGCAATTTCCAAGTTTGTCTTTCAATTTCAATTTGATTCTCGCACGTCGAATTGATAAGAGAAAATTAAAACGTCCATTATCCGAATTAATATTAACACTATCCAGACGTGATTGCGCAATGCTCATGCAAAAAAATCCTGAAAACACTTATTACACAAATTATAATTGTTTATTTGTCGAATTTCATAATAAATGAGCAATTTCGACCACTGTATTTATTAGCCCGAAAATAAATATTGAAAGATGAAATATCGCGATGAATATTGCGAGCAAGTATAACTAATACAAAACTAACTCGAGGCTGACGCGCGTGTTTTTACCGCGTGCAACCCGGAGTATATCAAATAGAAACTTGTTGAACAAAGACGGCAAAGGACGTTTACTCGACGTTCATTCGGCTCTAAAGCGACAGAAAACCAAAGAACAAAGCGAGCAGCCGCCGAGGCTGTTGCATGCGACAACAGCGGTCTAGGAAATCCGAACGGCCTCGCGAGATCGATAATACCTGCTCCGACGTAGCAGCGAAGATCCGAGCTCCCCTCGGAAGAAGCTGGGACTTAAGATACGCGGAGGGCAGGAGGGCACGAGGCCGGAGCGCCGTCGACGATTAATGAGAAAAGCCAATACAGCCGGGCCCCGGGTCTTTGGTCGAACACTTACACTTTTTGCTCTTGGGTATCTCGGGCAGGCGCCTGCGTCTGCGCTCGGTGCCGGGCTGTTGCAGCTTCGCCCCGATGCTCGGCCTCGGCTGGTGCTCCGGCGTCGGCCATGAGCTCAGCGACGAGCACGAGTCCCCGATGTCGCTGATGACGCTGTCGCGGCCGCCTCGGCCTCGGCTTCCTCCGACGCCACTGTTCAAGCCGGTGAACAAGCTAAAGATCACCATCCTTGTATCAATACTCTCGTCATTCTCCTAATCACTCACTCTCTCTCTCTCTCTCTCTCTCTCTCTCTCTCTCTCTCTCTCTGTCTGTCTATCTATCTATCTATCTATCTCTCACTCGCTCTCTCTCTCTCACTCTCTCCTCTACTTTCGCGTTACTTTGAATGTGCGCGGGTGGACTTTAGGGCATTGGACTTTCTTCATTTCACTTTCATTTTATGATCGACACGAGAAACTTGATATTTACTATTACGATGCTAATAATGGAATGGGCCGCGATCATGTTATTATTAACGATGTTGTCGAGTTAAACAGTAGCCGAAATTAAGTATTATCTTGCCTTCTCCGTTTTAGCCCTAATTTTAGCTGCGTGGCTTTGAAAAATGAAAGTGACTTATGACGAGGTTCTTGGAAAGGAAAGTGTGGTAGTTCCTATAAACCTTTGGGAAATGAAGGAATTAATTGAACGGAATAGCCGCGGGTGTGCAACGACATAGGGGTGAGCCAAGTCATATTTACCTGAAATCGCTGTCGGCGACAATGGACGAACAGCACATCTGCTCGCATTCCTCGCTGTCGTCGGCCGAGCTATGACCGCTGTGTAACACCACGACCTCCTCGTCCTCGGAGTCCAGGATCACCCGGCCGACTTCGCCATCGCTCCCTTGCGACGAGGTCGGCGAGTCGTCCAGTATCACATCGTGCACGAGACTGCGTCAAAATTACATTATTAATATGTTGTCTTTAGTAGTAGTAGTAGTAGTAGTGGTGGGGGGGGGGGGGGGGGGAGGAGGAGGAGAGGATAAAAAATAATCAACCGCCAAATTTGGTTGTTGTTATAATTAGTGTACATCGGACGTAAATTAGATGGGTCCGAGTGCCCCGTAAAACTATCGAATCATTCACCTTTATCGTACGTACGTGTGGTCATACTCACTCACCCGCGTTCTAAACGAACATATGTGCGCATGTATGTATGTATGTATGCCAACACACGTATTTACGTACGCATCATTACAATGTGCTGCTGGAGCATACAAGTAAATAGTAAATAGATAAGTAAAACTAATATTTCTAATATCTTAATGATCTATTTTGATAAATAGATGGGATACCGCATACTAGTGAATCTAATAATCGAGGCTGTAAGATCCGATGATATTCGTGACTATGGACCTCTTAGAGCGGAGGGAATGAATTTTGTGCCTTAAGCATAAGACACAGAGCGGAATCCGGAGTGGAAACTTCACCGCCCGCTATTATCCGTCAATTCGCTTAAAGCTGCAGACGACGATGATAAGAGATGCATCGCGCTTACGAGAGCCTCGGGTATCTTTCATAATCCCGTGACGTCACACAGACAGTGCAGCATCGCCGAACGAACGCAGCAGCACCTTACCGACACGCACATAAATGCTGGAGATTGGCATGATCGAGTGACAATCGATACGCCTTATCATCGTCCTCTCGAAAGCTCGGCGACGTACACTCTCGCCACAGATAGTTGGGCCGATGAACACGTGCGGGGAGGGTAGGATGGGCGGGGTAAGTCCGCGCGAATCCGACTTTTTATACTGCGCTCAACGCACTAGACGACATTGCTATATCGTCGTTATTGTCGTCTCCCTTTCGCACGTCCGTCCGCCGTTGCCACCGCCGCCACCGCCGTCGTCGTCGTCGTCGTCGTCGTCGTCGTCGTCGTCGGCGGCGCCGTTGCCGTTCGTCATTAGTCGTGGCGTAAGCTTAATTCTCGTTCGCGCGGTCGCTGCAATCGCGGAGCTGTCAAGGGGGTTCGAGGTCTCGGGCACTCACGTGTAATTCGATATGGGCGCCTTCAGATGCTGGGGTAGCCTGTCAAAGTAGTAGCGGAACTCCTCGAATTCGGTGTCGGCCATCCTGGCCGTAGCTGCGACGTAGGGACAGGGCCAGACAGGCCGCGCTCTCGCAGAGTTAAGGAGCGCCCGCGGCGATATTGATTCGAGAGACGTCCGCAGCGCCCTCGTATACCCCCCCCCCTCAAAATCAACCCTATTCCCGACTGTGGGGGTGGTCAGACGAACGTTCGAGATCTCGCAAGCGATTCATCGAGCCTCGACTCTCTCTTTCTCTCTCTCTCTCTCTCTCTTTCTCTCTCTCTTTCTCTCTATCTATCTATCTATCTATCTATCTATCTATCTATCTATCTATCTATCTATCTATCTATCTATCTATCTATCTATCTATCTATCTATCTATCTATCTATCTATCTATCTATCTATCTATCTATCTATCTATCTATCTATCTATCTATCTATCTATCTATCTATCTATCTATCTATCTATCTATCTATCTATCTATCTATCTATCTATCTATCTATCTATCTATCTATCTATCTATCTATCTATCTATCTATCTATCTATCTATCTATCTATCTATCTATCTATCTATCTATCTATCTATCTATCTATCTATCTATCTATCTATCTATCTATCTATCTATCTATCTATCTATCTATCTATCTATCTATCTATCTATCTATCTATCTATCTATCTATCTATCTATCTATCTATCTATCTATCTATCTATCTATCTATCTATCTATCTATCTATCTATCTATCTATCTATCTATCTCTATCTACTCCTGTTGACAATTCAAACGCCTTTTTAGCGGCGAGGTTGGACATGTCCGGCCCGACCGAAGCTCCAAAAATCCTTTCTTCCCCTTGATCTCTTGCCTTATTTGACTTTGCCGATAATACATGACGCCTGCATTTTCCGATATTCCCTCGGTCGCCTCACACACTCTTAACTCGATTTTATCGCCCGATCGCACTTACTTAATGTCATTAAATCGAGGCGCTTGATCCAGCAAAATAAATAAAAGCAAGCCGCCTTAATGTATAAATTCACTCGAGAAATCAAGGAATTGTCGATTTTTAAACGAAGCTCTATGCTTTATGGAACTTTATGCAAAGCCTATGATAATAATGACGCGTGCAACAAGTTTGCCGATTTACAATAAACTCGAATTAATAAATATTGCTGAGTTATTTGTGTCGACGTATTCACGTCGCTTTAGTGATAATTATACTGCCTAATAGACGAGGACCGTGAATCCTTGTCGCCTTACTCTCATTCTTCATTATTGTCTATTGAAATAATTCAAATTATTCTCCATGCTAACGACACCAATAATAAAATAATAATAATAATAATAATTATTATTATTATTATTATTATTATCGCTGCTTTCTGTGAATTGCAATAAAATTTTTCGCTAAACGCAATATAATTCGTAAATTACATAAATATATTTAATATCGACTATTTAGCCATTGACGTATACATGTATTTCTGGCGTTCAATAGTGTTAATCCATAGGATGAAAATACAAACGTCCCTCCTCTGCCGTCGATTAGACGATGATATTTTTTTAATGGCATATTTAAGATTAAGTAGCGGATCAATTAATATCAAAGTTTAGAAATACTGGCGAACATTTTTCAACTGAACAATTCGTGAATTATGTGAATTTTCAAATTTATACTATTATCTGGACATTTGTAATAGTAATTAATAAAACAATATAAGCTCAATTCGGGTTCAAAATAAAAAAAAAAAGAACAAAAAAATTCTTAGTTATTTAGTCGAATTTGTAAAAATGATCGATTTGTTACCATGAGATTTGAAATTATCAATGACGATTGCGAGAAGGTTCGATTCATCATATTTTTTCAGCAAGACTATTGAATTTTCTTGTTTGCGTAAAGTGACCGCTGATGGTCGCTTAAGTACATAGGATTATTTGTCGACAATGAATAATAATAATCATCGCCCTTGCAATTTGATTTGACATCAAGTAGAAAATCTTCTTTAATTTTAGAAATAAAATGAAAATTATTCAGACAATGAATTATTAAAATTTATATGATATTTGTGCACTTTTTCAACATGAATTTATAACGAAATCAAATCGCCCAGGCTCTTTTATATAATCGTGCAAAATTTTTAATATCAACCTAATACATTCGCTTTTCTTTATATCTCGTCGATAAGTTGAAATATCTGGTGATAATAAACAGAATTCCCCCGAGAATTTCACCATAAGTAATTGATATTTTACAAAGCAGTGATTTCTCCACTTTCCTCGTTTACTACTACAATGTTTCCAATAATTCCTCTAACTTACGAAATAATAGATATTCTGTATATTACTTTTATTTTATGGCAAAGAGTTTTGCGACAATTTCGTTATTAAAATGCAATTTGATCGATTGATGTTCGAATGGAGAAATGTAATAATGTGTAATGCGTACACTAAGGGGATATAAAAATTTCGCAAATATACTATTGTTTAATTAACCGCTTAAAAGCCTTGGACATGCACTTGAAATTTCCATTATTTATTCAAATTATAATTAGCCGATTATTAGCGAGGTAAGCATCACTTAAATTATGATGTTAAAGTAATCGTTACTTTGCTAATGTTTAAACTAATTCTAATGTCACTCTGCACGATTGTATCTTTAAAATTATTGTTAATTCGTAGTTTGAAATAATAATAATGATTTTGGCATTAAGATAGACGTATAGTTGATTAAATTTTGAAATATTTATTAAAATTATGATTTTTGAAGATTGAGAGAAGACGTTGCTTGAATAAGCAATAAAATAATTCGATGACGCGAAACTTTCTAATTGGTGCAAACAAAGCTTTTTTTCTCTTTTAAATCTTGAAAACGAGCGGAATAAACGACCTCCAATTCATCATTTATCTTTCTTTTTCTTCTTTTTCTTTTTTTTTCTTCTTTTTCTTTTCTTTAAGACTTTTCTTCGTTTGTATGTCTTGATTTTTAAAATGGGAACGTTAAAATAAATTAAAATTTTTTTTAAACAAGTAATAGAGTTGATATTGTGAAATAAAACGATTATAAAAGAATGTGATCAGGACACGGCAACGCGATCATTAATTCAGTGAATTTTCTTCACTCATTTTATAAAAATATTTATAAAGTTGTTGAAATTTTTGAAATTGTTGTTAAAATTAAGCTGATGTAACGTCGATCGATTACGGGCTCGATTATCTTATTTCGGATTTAAATGTGATATGATGGATTATTAGATTATTCCCAATGATTTAGAAGCTCAATCACAACCTTCGATTATACATCTATTTAATACGTAACAAGCCATTTTGATATATCATATAGTGGAAAAGTGGCTCTGGCGAATCATTACGAAGCTCAAAGATCATCTTACATGGTTGTTAAAGTGTGAACCGGTGGTATTCAAAATCAGCTCTCCCCACCGCCGGACGCCCTTGAATCGAAATCGGAGGACTGAAGGAGGAGAGATGTCGATAGATATGGAGGTATAATGAAAAATCGTCTGTTGTGCGTCACTGGGCTCCACACATAGAAACATAAGACGAGTGCGATAGAGCGTAACCGATGGCCAGTACGGCTAATGTGCTGCATCTGATTTTCCGGATGGTTTTGTTTTTATTAAGAGAAGCCGTGCTTCTACCCTTATTGCGCAATCTTTTTTCATCCACTTAAATCGCATCGAGAGTTCTATTGGGATTCTTATTCGCTCTCCTCCTCCCTGCCATTTTTACTTCATCAATGCATGGGCAGTTTAATTATTCGCTCGCTTGAGTCCTTTGCCCTTTATTATGCGTTTAGCTACGTACTGTGCCGATGGTGAAAGTAATTCCTATTTTAACAATCTTTGTGTCAAATATTGGAAAATAGAGATGGGCCACCGTAAAATAATTCTTATCCAAAGGATGTGTTTTTATAATTGATATAATGATAAAATACCATCAGTTGGAGTTAATTTTATTAATAATATTACGCGCGACAACAATTGACGATTATTCGTAATAAAATTTGTTAAACGAGTGCCCGCTGTCGTTTATTATTATAATTAATATAATTCATTGGTCCATCAATTATCGTTGACACGCGACACATTGTAATTACAATAATGCGTTTTATTATTAGGCGGCAGACTAAAATTATTTATTCTTTTAATACATTTTCGCCTCTCCGTGACTTTTCGAAATCACCGTATGGACGACCAGTAGTAGAACACGGAAGTGAGTACGAAGGAAGGGAGAGGATGAGGAAAATTAATGAAAGCTTCGGAAAAGCGGGAAGGAGATAGAGAGAGACCACAAAACTCCGCTCATCGTCCAATGGGAAGTCACTCGTCCTGGCAGCGACGACCAATCGGCTTCTATCCCGCCATTCAATATACTCGCCCTCCCGGAGGGGGTGAGAGCTTAAGTATCCCCAGAATCATCAAAGCCATGACACTGCTAGTTACACTTTCTCCACAAACACAATACGTGATTTTTATTTTCTATTGGCGATAGTACTCGGCCAGGTTTGTCGAGAATTTCCTTAACCACTACCCCGCCCGCCATCTTTTCACCATCTATCAATCGCGAAACTTAATTTCAATAATTATAATCTTTCGGATAATTGACAGTTTGGCTCGATTAGAATTTTTATCTATTGCGCGAGTGATTTCGTTTTAATTTTTTGGTTTTGTTTCATATTGTTTATTATCTTTTTTTTTTTTTTTTTTTTTTTGTTTTGTTTTGTTTTTGTTTGTTTAACTTTCTGTGAAGTTTTGTGTTAAATTATAAACTTAACGAAAGTATGGAAAAGTATTGGAAAATCGAATTAATCGCTACGGCGTCCGGTGCGCTTTGGATTAGTTACATATTTTGTTTTTAATTTATTGCTGTGCTCAAGGAAGAGCGAGAAAGCTAATCTTTTAACATCAACGCAACACGAGGAGTCCAAGTATTAGTACGTAAGAGAGGTTGTGTTAAAATACATTTTACAAAGCTGAAAAGATGGATCAAATCTACTTTAGCTTAATTTCATTAAAAATTTAACAATGGTTTATTCATCAATGCTTTATAATTCACATTGACAGATCGAGCGATTTTTATAAAAATTTTAACATCGATGAGCTTTAACAACGATAATTCATCCTCTTTAGGTGTATGTGTGTTCGAGTTGTTTAACGTACGTAATAATAGATAGACTGATAGGCAATATTAGAATCCCGGCCACTAGAACGAAATATCCGAGATAAATTCGAAAGCGATCGCATGAAAATAAACTTACAAAATATTCCTCTAAGCCGTATGAACCTTACGAATGACTCCTTGTTCACTTGTTAAAACCTAGGATTCGCAAATACGTTGGATCAACAAGATGAGCGGCTCGGGCAAAGGATTACTAGGAATGTGGCTTTACAGGAGGGACGAGGAGTGGACCATAAAGGAGGGCAGTCCTTTGCCCACCAGATCCGGCGTGAGTACTCCTGTCACGTAATTATTGCCTCGCAGAGTCGTAATCGAGCAAACCGATCGATAAAACTGTTTGTTTAAAGGTACCGCTGATGGAGAAGCCCGGTACCGCCGCTGACACGACCAATTCCCTCGTGTTTTCATTAAAGAACCAAGTGGGCGGCTTAGCCAGGGCCCTCCAAGTCTTCCAGGTGGGTCATTCAAATATCTCGTCGAATGTTGATGCGCGCGAATGACCGATTTATCGTAATCGGCCGTGCTCATGAGTCGCCTATTGTTGCAGGATCTGGGCGTGAACGTAGTGCACATTGAGTCGCGAAAATCGATGCGCCGCGGCTCGGAGTACGAGATCTTGGTGGACGTCGAGTGCGACACGAAGCGGATGGAGCAACTCACGCGGATGCTTAGTCGCGAGGTCGCCGCGATTAATCTCGACCAATACGAGGAAAGCAGCACTGCCCCTCATCCACCGTTATCGGCAGCTCCGAGCTTCGGTCAGCCCATTTTACTTTAGCCTTCGATTCGATTCCCTTGTCACTCTGGCAACTTACACGTTCAAACAAACATCCATAGGCCGTAAGATTTAGTCATGTTTCGCGATCAAAAAAAAAAAAAAAAAAAAAAAAAAAAAAAAAAAAAAAAAAAAAAAAAAAAAAAACAAGAAAATGAACGAAAAATAAAATAAAAAGCATCTACCGATCCTGATTGGAGAACTTTGTCCTTCGCTTTTCGCTTTTCGGCTTCGTCTTTCGCTTCCAAGTCGTATTAAACATTAGTTAGTTTAAGCCCATTGAGAAATATCCAATTGTCTCGAGTAACTTATCCGCCAAAATTCCACTAATCTATGCTATTTAATTTCTGCAAAATTATAATAATTTGTCAAGTGATTTTCACGGAACGAACACATTTTATTTATATAAGAAAGTTTATTGAATTTAACAGGCAAATGTAATTTCACTCACTTACGCTGGCAAAATGTTAGTATAATTTTTTTTTCTTGCGCACGCCCGTATTGGTGCATTGGTGTTTAAAGTTTTTGAAAATATTTGATAATTTTGAAGTGCGAGACTTAATTAATTGTAAACAATATTATATTCGCTGCTTTTCGAAACTCGTCGAAAGATGTTTTTCTAACTCGCCAAGTTCGATTTTCTTCTAAATCCTAGCCGCGTCCAGCTTCACACAACCAAATTGATCTTAAAATAATTGTCGGATCACCGATCTGTCGCTCGATAAATCTATGAATTACAGATTTTAGCGAAGTTGACATGGTATGGTTTCCTCGGAAAATCGCTGACTTAGATCAAGCGCAAAATGTCCTGATGTATGGCACAGAATTGGACGCTGATCATCCTGTAAGTGATGCACGTTGAAATTTATATAAGATTATTTTGCATATGAGCGCATCTGAATGTAATTTCATTAAAAGGGTTTCAAGGATCCGATTTATCGCAAGCGACGCGAGCAGTTTGCCGATATCGCAAACAGTTACAAACAGTAGGTTTCTTTCGCCATTCAATTTCTTTTGTCATTCGTGCTTACCTTATTTGTCTTATAATATGATATGACCTAATATGCCTAATGCTTTCGTTCGTTTCCAGTGGGATGCCAATTCCGAAAATCCAGTACACGCCTGAAGAAATAAAAACCTGGTAAATTTTGACGCCTTATTATAGAAATTCATATGTGAATCCTTGAAAATCCGTGAAGGCGTTTTTTGTTACGCAAGTAAGCCCTTATAAAGCACGAGCGCGATGTAAATTAAAAGCGACGGAAGAACCGATGATTGTGCGTTATCTTGGCCTAAATAAAGTACGATAATGTTAAAAGAAAATGGCAGGGGATGAAGGGAAGGCCGCTGAGGATGAAAATGAAAATCAGGATGAAATTGGCGCGGCAGTAAATCTAATGGCCGCGGAAGAAAGTTTGCCAAGACACATGGCAAGGTGGAGCGTGATTCCTTGTTCACGAAGCCAATCACATTTTCGCGCCCTCGTATCCTCTCAATAGTAGTGACGTGGTGAGGTTGGTGGCCGGATGGGATGGATGGGGGGATAGGATAGCTATCGAAAGCAAGTTTACGAACTGAATGAAGCCTAATTGCCCTCGTTTCATTCTCCGTTCTAGTTACGTCGTATCCGACATACAAGACGTTATTCAAGCTCGAGCTTGTCCTCGCAAGCGCAACTTGAGAAATAAACTTGGCCTTTTGATCATTTTTCTACACCAAAACGTACTTATCGCGGCCCTTCGGGCTCGCCCAGCTGCTCTCTTTAATTGTTCCCTTTAAGCTCGAGTTCACGCCGCAATTAATTCCCGACACGATTAATTTGGATTCTCCTTCGTCAAAACTGCAACGGCAGTAAACGATTTAAGGGACTGTAAATGTCATTCGCTTTGATTACACTACACGATTATAATTATGATTATACGCTCTCGAATCCCCGAGAAGCTTTATACAGCAACGTTTATTATTATTATTATTACTTTATTATTTTATTTTATTTTATTTTATATTATATTATTATTATTATTATTATTTTTTTTTTTTATATTGAAATTCGTTGGTCGAATATTAGGTATATAAACATATATAAAAAGAAAAAGAGAAAAGGATGGGGAAAAAAAAGAGAAATAATATTATACGAACTTCGAGAGAAAAGTGATATGTAAAATCGAGTAGTCTTATTCTCAGAATTATTGACCAAGAGACGAATTCGCAATTTTTTCTAAAATTCTCAAGAACATTTAGCTATATTGTGCAAACCTTAGAACTTATTAGATCGAGACGATTAAAAGGACAATGATTAAACATGAGATATTTTAATGTCTGTACTTTAATTACAAAGATATGGTGGCTAAGTCTTACACGTTAATTATTGTATTTGAGTGAACTTTCGTGCTTTATTAAAAAATAAATTTGTAACGATTGCGCTTATTAAAACGCGATTCGTTATTTTATTTGACATTATCGTTCATTATTAATGTCGTTACTTCAATTGCTTTCAAAAAAATCTTTTATATTATTCCTGGTCGTAATGTTTTTTTTTTTGAGATTAACCGCGAAACGTACGACTAGAGAAATACTTGATCGCTCGGACTAATGCATTGGCAACGAATATTTGCCACGACTTTTTAATAAATTAAAAGTAAATTCTAGCCAAACCTTAAAAGCTTTCCAAGATTTTTATTTACGCATTATTTTATCCATGCAAAACGTCTCTTGTAATTAAAGTAATTCTCCATTGTTTATATAAGGTTTGATACATTTTCAAAATATAGTTTAAGAATTTGACTGAAATTAATGACGGAGCACTGTTATTGCCATTATTTATACGAACGACCAGTCCAACTTATCCGAGACTATTACGAATTAGCATAGATAAAGTTAAAGTATATTCTATAATGCTGAGAAGGTAATAAAAATATATATCAGAGTTACATTATACGCAGATATGCAAATTTATATAATGATTAAAAATTATAATAATGAAATTTACATGCACAGTGAATTATTTTTATAGTAAAAAAAGAAAAAAAAAAAAGAAAAAAGATATTAATACTCATTGCAAGTATTACATACAATTTTATATTTTTACAAAATTTCCAAATAGTTTGCAATAATATTCTCGTTTAATGAAAGATGCATGAAAGAACAATTATAGGTAAAACAACTATAAATAATAATAATATTTGTGCGCGATGATAAATATGTAAAGATAGGGTTCGCTATATTTGGTATGATTGTGCTCTTTATGATAATCGGCAAAAGAAAAAAGATAGGAAAAAAAGAAACAAAGAATGAAAGATAAAGAAAAATGAAATATTTGTATGAAGCGCGTCAGATAGAATGATAATAATTATAATTTATCAAAACAGGGGAACAATTTTTCGCGAGCTTTATCAACTTTATCAAAAATACGCTTGCAAGGAATACCTCGAGAATTGGTCGAAACTCGTAAAATATTGTGGCTATAGGTAAGTAAGCTTTAATAATGAATTCGTAACGCTCTCTCTCTCTCTCTCTCTCTCTCTCTCTCTCTCTCTCTCTCTCTCTGTCACACACTTTCCTAATGCGCAATACTCGCGTTGATATATTCCTCCTTCGATCGATATCCTCTTTTCTTTTTCCAGAGAAGATAACATACCACAGTTAGAGGACGTCAACACATTTTTAAAGAGTAGGTATTTAATCATTGAATTTGTCATTGATTCGTTAAAAATGACGCCCATCCTAACTCCTAAACACACATTAGAAATGACGGGCTTCCAGTTGCGTCCAGTGGCTGGTTACTTATCGCCCCGAGACTTTTTGGCTGGACTAGCTTTTCGTGTTTTCCACTGCACCCAGTACATCCGGCACTCATCGGACCCCTTCTACACACCCGAACCGTATGTTTTATTCATTATTGCGACGATTATCGCTATTATTATTCCTTGAATATTTATGTGAAATTTTTCGTCTATCTACATATATATATATATATATATATATCGAAAGTATTTGTTGTGACTTGTTACAGCGACTGCTGTCATGAGCTTTTAGGACACATGCCGCTTTTAGCGAATCCTAGCTTTGCTCAATTTTCGCAGGAACTTGGACTCGCTTCTTTAGGTGCGTCGGACGAAGATGTCGATAAACTTGCGACGGTAAGATATCCTAATGATAAAAATCGTACACTATGTCTCGCCACTCTGTGTCACCAGCTAAAGCGATGTGGAGTGGTTGCACAGAGTCACGGCACGTATAATTGAAAATATAATCATTCCTATCGTACGGCACCAACATCCATCTATTCGAAAGCACTTGGCTTCACTTTCAACGAAAGCGCCTTACTCTCTCTCTCTCTTTCTCTCCCTTCATCCAGCTTTACTTCTTCACGGTAGAATTCGGATTGTGCAAGCAAGACGGAAATCTGCGTGTTTACGGGGCTGGTCTTTTATCCTCGATAGCCGAATTGAGGCACGCGGTCTCGACGCCCGAGAAGACCTTTAGATTCGAGCCCGACCTCACCGTTAAGCAGCAATGCATTATCACGGCATTTCAAAATGCGTACTACTATACCGACAGTATCGAAGAGGCCAAAGACAAAATGAGGTAAGTCATTGGTTATGGTTGGTATGAAGTATCGGTTGGTTATTGGCGCGAGTAATATATATATATATATATATATATATATATATATATGTTTGTATAAAGTATCGGGTGTTTTTTCGCGCGAGAAATATATATATATATATATATATATATATATATATATATCTATATATAGGCGAACGAGTGTGACAGTAGTACTTCCGATAGAGTGCCTTATTATCGGGCCGTTAATTTTCCAAAATCGTATAAGAATTCGGGAACTAGAGAGAGAGGTGGTAATTCCACCGATAGAGCTTCATCCGCGCGATCGTACTCAACGTCGTATCCAAGTTTCTTTAAACGAGCAATAATTCAATAATAATAATTCAATAATATTTTCACGACCCCTTGCGAGACGAAATGCGACGACAAAAGGCGTCGTGTCGCGTCTTTGCGCGCCACTCTGCCGTTCGTTAGGCGTTTGTTTTTAAGCGTAAATAACCTTCGAAATGGATATGACATTCACGACTCGGCCGCCGTAACCTGCCCGGACATTTGTTTTGTTTATCATCTCCTCGTCTTTTATTACCAAATGGCAAAGCAGCGCTTGGAATTGGAATCTTTGTCACTTTTCCAGACCCATGTACCAATATCCGCCCAAAACATCCCCGGCGTAATCGCTGTCATTTTGAATGTCACTTATAAAAAGGATTAATTTACTTTGGAAGAAAAGAAATTTCAGCAAATTCTTAACCGTCCTTATAATTATCAATAAAAAGAAACATTGTATTGCATCGTACCAGGTAACGTGATACTATAAGAGAAAATTTTACGCGTTTAAAAGTACACACGACTGGAAGGAATTGGACAACATCGACACGAGGCTAACACGACACCGACACGACACCGACACGACACCGACACCGACACGACACCGACACACGTTCGACTCTACATGCATGCGACGATGATAACTTATCGGCAAAATTTATTATAATTAATTTTTCCTTCAAAACCTTATTCCATACTTGATGCGCGCGGCTTTGTGAAAATTTAGCTTGCGACGCGGATATTGAAATTCGATTAAATAACGAGTAGCAGCAGCGTGGGGGTGAGGGATGCGTTGATCGATGTCCGGAATCGAAAAGGAGGCGCGATACATTGTCAATTTGGTGGCTGCGATTAATAATGTTCAACGGCTGAGAAATGAATGAAAGAAGGAAAGAAGGAAAGCGGACGAAAGGGGCACGCCAAGTGCGGCAAGTCGGCAATAAAACCAGTTGGTCCGCGAGGGGAGGTAATCCGTCGGGACGGGGTTGCCGATCACACGCTCGACGATCGATTTTCAAGCCCCCGGCATCGGGCGTTTGTCCCCAGGCAATTCGCGGGCCAGATTAAACGTCCGTTTGGCCTCCGCTACAACCCGTACACGCAGTCGGTGGAGGTGCTGACGGACGCTCAGAAGATAACGGCGGTGGTGACGGAGCTGCGCGGCGACCTCTGCATCGTCTCCAATGCCCTGCGCAAGATCCACGAGCAGGACGAGTCCGTGAACGTCGAGAGGATAACGAGCCTGCTCACCCAGGGCATCGACCTACAGCTCGAGAACTCGCCAACCTCGTCGTCGGGCAGCGAGCTCGAGGATGGCGACAAGAGCCCGAACCGAGGGCAGAAGCGTCCCGACGATGCCCATCACCACCAGCCTCGATCATCCAGCTCCTAATTTACCCTCGTCATCACCGATCCACCACGCCCCTCGCCGTCCGCGCGACCCGACCCATCACGCTTCCACTGCCAATTGCTGCGTATCGCCTTTGCCTTTTCCTCCCCTCCCCCCCCCCCCCCCCGCCCTCACCCCCTCCCCACCAACAATCCCGCGTCTCTCTAACTCCCTCTTCCCCTTCTTTCATGCAAAGGTCCGCCTGGATGCACGAGTCTTATTTCACGAGACTTTCCTCATGCATAATAGTCGTACATTGTAGAGCGTAGAGTTTAAGCGTTTTCTGGTCGTAAAAAAAGATTATAAAAATTCCATGGATGATAGATATTATTGGACGCTAGCTTACACGGGGAGGCGCGAAGACGTTATTATAAAATGACTAACCCTAAAACGGATTAGAAGAACAATGCCCTACAACACAAGCTCATCATCTTGTTCTTACCTACCTCTTCTTACTCCTTCAACCCCCCCCCCCCCCCCCCCCCCCCCACCCC
>NW_011948426.1:4106578-4150931 GCF_000503995.2 Ceratosolen solmsi marchali | reverse complement strand
TCCCCTCTTCTCCCCTCTTCTCCCCTCTTCTCCCCCTCCCCCACGCCACTCCCACAAACTACGTCTTTTAAACTTGCAAAATGTTGTATTAATTATCGTTGAAATGTGATACTTTGAAAGGTATATTCGTTTAAAAATGTATTCGTTGAATGTTGAAGGATAAATATAGTTAAAGGTACTTTTAATGTCTCAAAGTTTCGTTGTTTTTACAGCCCCGATCCCGAAAATCCAATTCCACTTAATCTTAAAATTCGCTTGAAAACGCGCGTTATTTTATTATTACATTATTATTACCAAACATGGTTGTTTTGATTGCGTAGCCGTAGCGAGCGCCGACTTTAACCCGAGTAACACGTAAATATTTTCTGCCACCGTGACCGCGCTCTCGCACATTCCATTCCATTCCCAATGCCCGATCGCGCAATACTTTAATCGAGAAATTCCGAGTTGTCTTTGCGCAACGTTGAGCGCCTACGAGATCCAATGTCTCGATGCCTAGTGCCTCGCCTCGGCACGATTATCAATATTCGGCTCATCCTCGTCGTCGTCCTCGTCGTCCTCGTCGTCGTCATCAATATCCGATTATCGGGTTTAGCAGCCGCGAAACAGGGTTGCTCGTTGGTTGGTTCGTTGCTTGATATTCCGTTGTGATGGAATGCGCATGGGGCAAGCGATACGCGACACCTCTCCCCTCCCATTAAACGCAATAAGCCAGGGATTATGTTATTGGCGTGGAACGAGAACGAGAGACGGTTCACCGAAACCATAAGAGGCCGAGTGCCGAGGCGTTGGGCTACCGCTGTCTGAAGACCAATCAAGTCGTACGTCGATGATGACGGCCGAAGCTCATTATTCTTCTAAATATTATTGCGCATCCGTCTCTCTTAGCTACGAGCACTTTTTATTCCGCGATTATGCCCGCTATCTTATTATCTATTATTATCATGTCCCTTTGGGCCGCGCAATGTCGAAAAGCGAGGGAAGGAGATTTAAAAGATGGAGCGGTTACGATCGAGATCGTACGATCAGTCTCTTCCTCCTCTGGTTACGTAGCCCGATCGGTTGATCGCCCCAAGTTGAGAGTGAGAGAGACGACGACGACGACGACGACGAAGAAGAAGAAGAAGAAGAAGAAGAAGAAGAAGAAGAAGAAGAAGAAGAAGAAGAAGAAGAAGAAGAAGAAGAAGAAGAAGAATAACAACGGCTACTGCCATTTCTACAAACGTTCGCCGGTGGGTTGAGTGTGTTTGCGTTGCTCTTGCAGGCAGGCGTTTGCCTATAGCGAGACGAAGGTAACGACGAAGACGACGAAGACGACGAAGACGACGACAAAGACGACGACAAAGACGACGACAAAGACGACGACGACGACGACGACAAAGACGACGACGACAACGACGACGAGGTGGAGGAGGGGGAGGGAGAGAGGACGAAGGAGAAGGAGGAGGAGGAGGAGGAGTAGGAGGTGGTGAAAAATCGTTGCAGTGGTGGCGGCTGCTAGCAGATACGCCTCGATGCTCGAACGTTTAGGAACCGACGAACCGACCAGCTGGTAAGATCGTCCGGCCCATAGATCATGATCTAGGGCCGAATTGGCGAGTTGTTTTTCGGGCGCGCGATCGTTCTGGCGGGGCCGCACTTCACTCGCTCGGCACTCTCCATTTCACTCCCGCCCCGACGAAAGTCCAGAATCGCGGCGGGTGGCGAGTGGTAGTGTCGCGAGGATCGGTCGAGGTTAACGACTCGTCCTTGATTATCGCAGTGGTTCCAAGGCCGATCGTTGATTTATGACGAGGTCCGTCGTCGTCGTCGTCGTCGTCGAGATGGCCCAGATGACCAAGTCCAGCATCGATGGGCTGCCGAAGCATTTTGTCTCAGCGATGCGGACCCTCTTCGACATTATGGATGACCAAAAGACAGGTAGGTAGGTAGGTCGGTGGTGGTACCGCGTGCGCGCGCGCGCACGCCGACGGCCTCCGGAGAATAAACATATGCTTATGGCGCGCGCGTTGCCGATTATCGTTCGCAGGTTACGTCAATTACTCGGATATAGAGGTGCGTTGGCGAGACGATGGCTCGTCGGGGCTGCCCAAGGGTGTTCTCGATGGCTTGAAGAAGGTCACACCGCCGAACGGTCTGCTGTCGTTCGAGAGGTTTTGCGCGGGCTTGAAGATATGCCTGCTGCACGCCCAGGCGGAGAGCGAGTCGAAGAAACTCGAGTCAGGTAGTAGTCAGCCGCCAAACAGGCCACCATCCGCCCCGGTCCTCGACAATCAGAGCAAAACTGTTTGGACATCGCCCAACACCGCGGCCATACGGCCGAATAACGTTATATCGCAGCAGAGAACGCTTAGTATGCCACAGCTACCTGGCAGAAAAGAGGGTAACGCGCCGTTCGACGTTGAGGCTAGGATTTGCCCGGCGGAGTCGAAGCTTATGAAAGGTAGCATTGGGCCCTCGGCCTTTTAATTGTTTAATCGGCCGGGCGCATCGAGTGGAATTTCTTTTAAACGCGTTCTGTTGGTAATGCCGCAGTGTACGGGCCGCCAAAACCACCTCGCACGGGTGCAGCCCTGGACAGCCGAGTTTTAAACGCGGACAGGAGTTTCGACAAGTCGGAGATTCGCACAGCCTTGCAGAATTGGCAAATGGGCCTTATGATGGGGGCGGACAAGGCGATAAGCGATAAGCGTCAGCTGGTCGGTCCAAAGTATCGTGTCGACCCCAATGCTTTGCTTCATCCAGCTAGAGTATTAGGAGATGGTAAATCCATCGATATTCAAAGTGCCCAGCAATTAGCCTTACAGACGCAAAGTAAAAAGTCACCTAATCGACATAGAGAGCCAAGACGACATACTCTGCAGAATGGCATCGATTATAATATGGTAAAGCATATTTCTGTCCGGGTGGCTTACCCATCTAATAACACAATTAGAGATATGGGATTCTTGTGTGTGTGTGTGTGTGTGTGTGTGTGTGTGTGTGTGTGTGAGGGAGAGAGAGGGAGGGAGGGAGATGGAGAGGGAGGTGGCGTTGGGAAGCCTTAATAATAGATACTATTGTTGGAATAGTGAATTGTTTTTCCGACAGCCTTTTGTACTTTTGTAGATGAAGCGAATGAAGCAAATAGAGCAAGAGAAGGATGTGCTGCTGCAAGGGCTGGCAGCGGTCGAGAAAGCCAGAGATTGGTACTTGAAGCAAATTTCTATTACGCAAGAGAAAATCAAGCATTTAGGAAGAATGGGCTCGCACGTGGTAAGGATTGCATTAACGAAAGCTGGCTCGTGCCCAAGTTGCAGCTATGGACGATAATGTTGATTTGTGCTCAGGAGCAGTGGACCGAAGCTCAGCAAGAGAGACTCGAGCTGCAGAGAGCGAGAGTGGTAGAAGTCAATAGGCATCTGGCTGCGCTGATTAGCAGCTGGGAAAGAGGCGGACTGCCCTTGCACATGAATCTAGCCTTCCTTAGTACTCAGTCGTCGGCGCAGCTGCAGCAGGACACGCTGTCTAGATTAAAACAGCAGAATCACAGATTAACCGAGGTACGTCAGGTTCTTTATATACGATACAGCGTGTGTGCGTAGTGCGCAGGACCCATAATGTTAAAACTTTTCAAACAATAGGAGGTTAGTAAAAAGAGTCATCGAATAGCACTTTTAGAGCAAGAGAAGGACGGCCTTGTACGCGAATTGTACGATCGTCAAACAGGAATTGTACAGTCTAGGAGATCAACCATGATTCACGAGCAACACGATCAAACATTCATGTAATGAGAATTTCACGTGTGTCAATGTGTCGTTGCTAAGACGAGAACAGAGAAGCACTTATTTGCTTAAAATAATGCTCGTATAAGAAATGATTAGAATTTTGCTTTTCTTTCAGAATTTAAGGGACATGGGGAAAGCCGCGTGCGCTCGACGAAACATTCCAATGAAAATGCGACTCAAGACGGGACGAACGTGTGACCAGGAAGAAAGAAGTTATTACCTTATTGAAAAGTCAATATTTCGGTTATTAATAATAGTATTTTTATAATTAAATCATTGCACCGCGGAATATATTGTAAAATATGTTTGTTACTACGGCCCCGACCGTACTTTCATCAAATTTTATATTTTTAAAGATTTTTATAGTGTTTTCATGGTTGTATTGAAATGTGCTTATGGCACAGCGAGACGAGAGTCTAACGTTGTGAAATTGTGAAACGATCTACCATTCAATTATTCTAATTAAGCATGTATCGAAAGATCATTACGTTACATTTATTTTTTCAATAAATTATTATTATCATCGACGACTCGTTCTAAAGTAAACGTAATTTTATATGCACACACACGCGCGCGCGCGCGCGCACACACACACGTATATATATATATATATATATATATACAATTCCTGACTCGTGTCATTGTGTAAAGTATATAAATAACGTTACGCCCCGTAAATATTTTATAAGAATTTCCGTAATTTCGTGTTGACATATTTTTTCTTTTCTTTTTTTAGTTTTATTTTACATGACATTTTTTATCGATAATACATGCCTGTCCCGAAGAAAAAAAAAGGCCAAAGTTTACGAAGATAAGATCTTTCACGTTTAAACGTACGAGAAAAGTATGTTTAAATCATAATACGAACGATTATTTTCCATACACGATTCGACGTGGAAATTAAGGGGGCAAACGCGTAATGTACAGACCTTCCCTCCCTAGAAGAAAAGATGCACACTCTTTGCCGAGGATTTTCAAATTATTGACGAGGCAAAAAATGTGTTTTGAAAGTGCGCTACTGGTGGGAGTGAAGCGAGCGCGCATAAGATAAAACAAAGGAAGAGAAAAGAAATATAAATATAGTCGTGGCGCGGGTGGGGAAGGGACGAGGGGAGAGAAAAACAGGGGAGTGATTTAAAAGGCAGCGCCTTTATGTAAACATAAAGAAAGAAGGGACGCGCAAGGAAGATGGGATACGAAGAAAGTAAAATAAAGAGTCGCTGGAAGGGGTAGATTGAAGTACCGAAGATCGAGAAAGTCATGCGTTACAGATGCGTCGGTTCTGGTGTGGGGCGGAGAAATAGAGAGGGAGGGAAGCCGAGCCGAAAGGGAGAAGAAACAGGAACGTGTTTGTCGTCGTTGCTCTCGTGGGGCAGTGAGGCGCGTATGTGGCCGACAGCTGAGAATTGACAGTCGTCACATCCCACGCACGACTCCTTCATTGGTTCGATGGTTGTGAGAGAAACCGAGGAAGAGGATACTTGGCTTTAGTTGCTCTGCGCGCTCCACCACGTCAACATCCGCGCGCGCGCGCGCTGTGCTTCTTACTTATTTTAAGATTATACTTATTAAAGTATATTCTTCCTTTTTTTCAAAGTTTTTGTTCAATTAGCTACTCGCCATTTTTTTTTTTACATTATCGCTGCTGTTGTTTCGCCTCGAGCCTCCGTAGTTCATTGCACTTGCACTCGGTGAGGCTTTTTATCTCAGTCGGTTAGTTCATTCATATAAGAGGAAAGAAAACAAAGAGCCGCGTATTTCCCCGTTACTTGCTCGGCACATTAGTTTTTTAACTTGCATCGCGCTTTTATTTTTTTTCTTTTAATTCTTCTGTCTCTCTCTCTCTCTCTCTCTCTCTCTCTCTCTCTCTCTCTCTCGGTTGATGTATGGTGGTGGTCAAGTAATGTTTGTTGAATTAACTGAATGAGCCATAGCAAAGGGCGATCGAATAGCTTCATCTCGCGACTATTCGACTCAATTTTTTATCGATAAACATTACTTGGCTTCTGCACGAATTGTGCCGGAGATTTATTTATTTTTATACGGATCGATGATAAACCAGTGTTGAGAAAATTCTCGTGCACAATGTGACTTTTAATTATTAAATTAACCACTTATGGCCTATTTATTGATATAGATGTCAATTTTGTATTTATTGTGAAAAGTATTTTTTAACAACAATTTGGTGAATATATAGAATATATATATATATATTTTTTTTTTTTTTTTTTTTTTTTTTTTTTTTTTTAAATTAATCAGCTTATTATTGGTGTTATTTACAATTAATGTAAGAGACGATTAATTAAATTGAAATGCACAAAGTTGGCCGATTAAGAAAATAGTAGCGTTGAATTTTTCTCGCAAACTTTCACACTACAAACATGCTACACGGCAAATTTAATAGTAAAATAAAGATATCAAGACGTAATAATATATCATATAGATGTGTCAGATTTGCCTAACGCTTACTTAAAAACTTGAATTATTGAAAATTTTAAGAACTTTCTGATTAATAAAAGCCTTAGGTATTAATAGGCTTATTTAATTGAGCTGACAGTGCCGTTAAAGTTGGCATTCGGTAATAATAATCCGTCGGCATTAAAAATCGTTGAATTCGTTGAAGTAGGAATATAAGAGTGTCGGAAGTAAAAGGCTATCGTCCTAAATATCCACATAATCCTAACGATCTTGCAAAATTATAAATAGTGCCTAGTGGTTAAAAACGAAAAAAAAAAACGAAAAAAAAAAACGAAAAAAAATTGCAATATAGCCGCCGTTGCTTGTCGAAACTAAAATCTAATTGTCATTCGCAATTGGATAAAGTGAGTGCCAATAATTAATAGCCGAGACTGATCAATGGAATGGAATATAACAGTAGCAGTGGTAGGGCAATGGCTTTGTCAGGGAGTGATAGGAAGGAAGGGCTGTGCTACCGGAGCTGATAAAATCCGCGCGTACCATTACGATTTGCATGAGCGTGTAAAAGTGGGAAAGAAAGCGGGACGATAAAAGGGTTTGGCGAGTCGTCTCGACTCGACGCTGCAGCCATTTCTTACGATCGTAAAGCTACGAACTATGACCTCCAGTGCACGGCCGCGTTGACTTATCGGTGTATACCTACTTATTTCAGATCACACCAAGTTCGACGATCTCCCTTATCATCTTGGTGTCTCGGTCGCGCGAATTTCCAATCCTACAGCCATGCGGGGACTTATGCTGACGACTGCTCTCTTCCTCCTCACATTATTAGGTACTTCCACCATTTCTTCTACTTTATATTTAATATTATTCTTGATTGGTCGAGGGGTGGGGGAATGGGTGATGCAGGGTCTGGGAGGAGGATCGCTCCTTACGTTTGACAATTATTTCTGTATACATTAATGTCGTAATTTTTTTCTCTCTTTCTTTTTTACTTTGATAAACTAGTGAAATATTTTGTAGCTGATAATGTCGCTGGGAGCACAATCTTTGAATGCATAAATTATCAACTAATAATATTTTGCCAAACCGTTCATTCTGCCTTTGAATAAAACAGAGCCGATATATATTTTAGTTAAGATAAGCCAATGTGTAGAAAACATACTTCTATGATCACAAAGTTTCTTGCTACTCGACCTTTGAAGTATAATTAACTTCATTATTCCATATACTTAATAATAAAGACACGCGTAATAATTAATTTAATTAATTATAATTTTTACGGTTAAATGCCTTAGGTATTTGCGAGTATTATTTTACGAAGATTTGAAGCTGCTTTTATGAATTTTTTTAAAAATTTTTTTTTATTTCAAGCTCGAACGTCACTTCATACGTGGGTAAGTTTATAGGGGAAAGGAAACCTATAAGGAAAACAGATTATCGTGTTTGTTTAGAATTTTGAAGATTTATTCTTAAAAATGTTTGAATAGGTACCGTAATAATTTCACATTTTGTAATAAAAATAAATATTATATTTACATGCATTTTTTTTTTTTTTTTTTTTTTAAATAATAATAACGTTTGATGATGTACATTATAAGTTTTTTCGTTCTGATATTTTACACATTATTTACCAAAATTATAAAAAACGCATCTTATCGATGAATCAGATTTTATAATGTTATAACAAATGTATTAAAATGTTTATGTAGAGCAAAGCGAGTTTGTTTCGCTTCAAAACATAGTAAGGCATAAAATATATAAAAACAAAAACTATTTATATTTATATTATTTTTTAAAGTATCGTTTTCATTTGTTTATTTAAATTAGTTTATTCAACCTAAGTACAAATTAAAAAAAAAAAAGAAAAAAAAAATATGACGTATGCAATTTTGCAAGTACACCTCGTTAACATTTCTTTACTAAAACAAATTGAAGCTCAACTGTGACATCCTTTTTTTTTTTTTTTTTTTTTTTTTTTTTTTTTTTTTTTGATAATTTTTATTAAAGTTTAACTTCAAATGAATGAGAGACTTATTTTGACAAGCAGTGTTTAACAGAGTTGACTTTCACACCTGCAGTTTGAGTTTATTCATTTGTAATTATTAGCTGCAGCTAACAATTTTGTTTGTTAGCTTAATTAATTAAAATAATCGTAAAATGGGTAAAAATGTTTGTCGTTTATACGCACTTTCAAATGATAAAATGTAATTTAACGTATAAATAAAAATGTAAATATGGGATTGCTTTGCTTCTTTTTCTTTTGTTGCCGTTGTTCTTGTTGTTTACAATCATCTTTTAAAAATATGTTCAACCATTTTTAATGCCACTTTTAACAACAATAAAACGTGCAAGTTCGATAGAATCGTTGCAATGGCTCTGTATTTCTAATTGTAAGAAAAATAAAGATATAGCTAATCCAAAACTTTTATCTGAAACGTTGAAGAAGTATGACAATAAATTATCCGAAATTATCTCATATGCGGGAAGCACGACGACGATTGCATCCGGGCGATTGTCGTATGCGCCCTTTCTTATCGTTCTCTCTTTATCCTATCTATTGGGACACTAGATACGTGTTAGAAAGAATAGAAAAGTAGAATCATGAGCCAAGCGATAAAAGATGAACATTATCACCCAATTTTCGTTCTATATATATATATATAATTATTATAATTATAATTTTTAATTTAATTAATGCTTTTACATAAAATACTGAATTCCATGGTTTCTCTCTTTCTCGCAATTTTCAATTTTGAGCTTACGCTTACGCGGAAGGGAAAAAAAAATTTCTGTTCTATGTTCTCTTATCAAGTTTTTTCTTGAAATTTTTAAGGAATGCAAACACACGCATGCGAATTAGATAAAATGGGAAACGGATGCAGAATTTCCAGCGGCCAGTGCTCGTGCGGTTACGGTTGTAAAGCCGAATTCCGATATCCTAATATGGAAGAATGCAAACTTGCTATTACAGGTAAAGTATGGGAATAAAATTATGGTTTATTGGCTCGTTTCATCTTACTGCTTCACGTCACAATTCATAAAATTGTCATGTCGGGCAGTCGTGCGCCTATGCAAGCAAACAAATCATCAAAAAAATTGTTTTTTTTTTTTTTTATTATAAAAATTACTTTTAAAATAATACGATTAATCAAAGATGTGCATGATTTTTTTCAATATTATAATTAGGAGGACAACGAAATTCTTGCTACAGTACAACTAGGTGTATGCACGGAGGCAGTTGCCTTCAAATTACTTCTGATCCTGGATATAAATGCTTATGCGAGGGAACTGGATTTTTTGGTACTCGATGCGAAAGACGTAAGCATTAATTGCAAGCAATACAGATAAGATAAGTATTATTATGGGGATAAGAAATTTCATTTAAAATAATGATTTTTCAGCATGTCCAGGGCCTGAGAATCCACATTACCGAGGACCTTTTCCATACGAGTGCGTCGTTATTTAAAAACCCTTGTTTGTATATTACCAATCGAGCATTTCTAATGAAAAATATTCTATTGTCATGAATTTTCTAGATTTAAAAATTTTGTACATAATAAACATATTAATAAAAATATATATAAAGAAAAATTGAAAATTAATGTTTTTTTTTTGTTTTTTTTTTTATGCTTCTTTTTTTTTCCTTTTTCATTTTTTTTTTTTTTTTTTTTTTTTTTTTTTTATAACAAAATACATGATTTTGCATAAAAATCAAATTACCTTAACAGAAAATTACACAAGAAAATGAATGAATTTGATTTCACTAAATTTTCACCAAATGTACTAAGGACACTATTAATATCGTCTTCATTCTGATGCTTCCAATGTTTATTTGCCAAAGGAGGATTTACAATGTGGATATGGTATGGTGTGTGTGTGTGTGTGTGTACGTGTGCGTGCGTGCGTGCGTGCGTATGTGTGTACACGTGTTTCTCTCTCTCTCTCTCTCTCTCTCTCTCTCTCTTGATTCTATGGGATATAAGATAAGTTACAAGCACCAAATTCCGTTTTGTGTATGCTTTTTTTTATGCTATGTTTGTTTGTTTTCTCTCTTCCTCATTCACGCCTCTCTTTAATATACTTCTTCTTCGCACTATATTAATTTTAGACAAAAGAAATGTCACCATCCATTCGGTTAAATTATTTTTTTTTCTCATGTTTTTCATTTTTTTTTTGCTTATATCAATTTTTTAATTGTCGACAGACAATGGTAATTATAATTTATTTTCAAAGGAATCTTTCAGTATAACCTTCTTTATTAGTTTTATATCGAGCAGAAGAGATTTCCCTCGATTTATCTCGCACGATTGTTTGTATTTGTCGAAAAGAAGAGCTTAAATGGAAAGGTCTGTAACTCTAATTTGATTTTACAACACGAGATTGCATCAGGAACTTAACGACAGATTCATGCACGTGCGTGTACGAACGCTTTAATTGAATTACTATTTATTTCTTTATTTATTTAATTTTTTTTGCTTTTAAAATTTTTTTCTATCTTTAATTTAAATCGGGATTTGTAGATTTAATCAGGCAATAAGGTTTCTCGATCGATGAAAGTCTCGTACACGCACGTGCACTCTAAGATTTTAATTTACCACCTCATTTTAAATATATTCTCTAGGACGAACAAATGTCCGGCGTAATGTCTTTTTACACGTTTCGTTAGATACCATACATCAACGTAATAGTCGTCGATACATGTGCAGAGATTCTAATTTCTCTGACCCTTTTCGTTTTTTCCATTTTTTCGAAGTTTTATTTGATTTCCTTCAGAAATGTCTTTATTTTTGTATTTCTTCAGAACTCACTTTTCTTAGCTAGAAAGAAAGTACGATTCGAAGAAACGATAACGTAAAAAATAGTATCAACATGTACGTATATTTTTATAAAGACAGACAGGATAAATTTCATTGTCGCAAAATTACAAACAGACGGCAGCAGTGAGCCTGCCTATTTTAAATTTTTAATGTTTTTTTTTGTTTTTGTTTTTGAACGACGTTATTAAGTTCGTGCTAACTTCCCATTATTATTATTATTAATATTTATTTATTTATTTATTTATTTATTTATTTATTTTTTTGATGATTCTCATTGTTCGCGATATTTCCACGTTATTCCTGTCGCACGTTGTCCGGTGTTTTGTTCTTTCATTAATTTTTTATTTTCTCTGACTTAAAAGACTAAATCGCTTTCGAAATCTTCCAAAACTTACTTACGTATGACAATTTCACAAATAATCAACAATGTTTGGCGATCTGCTCGCGATTTTAATTAATTTAATAACTACAGTGTATTTGCATGAATTGTTTTGTTTTTTTTTGTTTGTTTTTTTTTTTTTGTTATTTTTTGTTTTTGTTCTGTTTTGTATGTACGATGAGAGAATAAAACACTTTCCCCTCGAATAAAAATAAAAAATAAAAAAAATATAGACTCGTTGTCCAATTAGTCGCCGCCGACTATGCGCGTTGTCGTTACACATTTTTATATTTGTTATAATAAAGTGTCTTGGATTTGGCAAATGTTCTTAGTTTCGCGTTTCTTTCATCTTAAGAATAAAATTATAATGATAACAATTATTATTTATTACAATAATCTCGGCGTAGACACGTGCATGGACGAAAAAAAGGTAAGGTAGGTATGCAATCCGTGGTTATGTCTTTACTCCTTGCGTTTCTGTCATATTAGGTACAACGGTTAACATTATTCTTCGATGGCACCTGGTTTGCGTTGAATCCTTTCTTGACTAAAGCCATAGGTTCCGTCCGGACCTTTTGGTTGTCTGACTACGGTTAATTTCGGCCCAGAATCTTGCGAAGGAACAGTGCGCAGACTTATTAATCGTTCTGGCCGCTGTTGCTGTATTGCATCACTGCAATGGTAAATATTATCGTTTTATTCTGCTGATAAGCCAATATAAAAATTTCCTTATTCCTATTTGACAAAAGTACGAGCTAACAATATACCTAGGAGCTTAATAAAACGGCAATCGCGGCTGTTGCCGTGAAAAATCGAGCTATTGCAATTATATTGCGCTGACTTGAACGTCAAATTATGGAAAATCCATGATAAATAATTAATTATCTTGGCAATTAAGTGTCCAATGTCACGGATTGAATTAAATTTTGCAATGAACGCAAGGGACGGGAATCACGTTGAATCGAGTTAACTTTATCCTTACCTTAAGCGCACAACGTTACACGCCGAAGACTTTCCGGAGCGTTGATTTGTAACCAAAACGAACTCGACTTGATCGCCCGGCTGCAGTTTGACATTGTTGCACACCTCGCTCATATGGAAAAAGAGTTTCTTGCCCTCGTCCACCTCGTAAGCCAAAAAGCCAAAGAGTCCTTTGACGGCATCGACGGTTGCTCGGCGCTTTTTCCGCACCACTACGATATTGCAGGCGTGACCTTCCGAGTTCAGCTGGAATTGTACGGGATCGCCGATCTGCAGGAGCTCGCGCTTGTTCGACAGACCCATTATGCCGAACTCGTACTCCGGTGTTTCTTCTTCCTCGCTCGTTGGATTGACCTTTATCAATCCGGCGTATTCCGCCTGCTCGGGATTGGCACTACGCAATGGACGAGTCACGGTACCGTCCAGGACCTCGCTACACACCGTTGGTCTCGGAATGCTCCCTTTAGGTAGTATTTGCACGAACTCCGCGGCAATACATCCACCCGAGCCTCGATTATTGTTTCCCGAGATAATGCTGCACTCGACCTCCGAGCCCAATACCAAAAAGCTCGCGTCTCCGTTGAAATTGCTGGCAAAAAGAAGGTTGACAAACCAAGGATTATTATTTATAATATGCTGATTGTAATTATATATATATATATATATATATATACACACACACACACATACACATATAGTTTTATTAGATATTGACAAGCATTTGTGAACAGAAGTTGGGCATTCAAAATCAAATGAATACAATAATAATTAAAATAATTTATACGATTTTTTTGGCGTCTTATATATATATATATATATATATATATATATGTATACATATGAAAATTTGTTAACACCAACCTAAATGGGAAAAATATTTCTTTATCGTGAGTTACTGTTTCAATAAAGCCAAAACCATCTTTGAGAGCAGCTATAAAGCCTGGAATCATTTCTCCCATAAATTTTTTATTACTATTTTGGTTTTGAATTTTTTCTCCGGCCGAATTTAAAAGTGATATATTTTCAGCAACGTGCTTCTTATTAGATTTCACTTGGCAAATATTGAATCGAACCTATCGATAGAATGCACATTACAAGGATTAAAAGAGTAAAATTTTTTGCTCTTTACAATGACTTAAGAAAAGCAAACAATACTCACTTTATCATTTAGTTTTGGAATATTTTTAAAATTACAATCTTTACTGAAGAAAATAATGTTTTTTTCTTGTTCGTCCTTCAGGTAGCCTATTAATCCAGGCTCGTTATCACTGATTTCTTTAATTACATTACCTAACACATTGGATTCTATTATAGTTTCAAATTGTACAGTACCAGACGGTAAGTGTTTCAATCTAATACCACTTTGTCTTGCATTAGAAAATGACGAAGAAGGATCCTGGAAATTTATTCAATGAAAATTATAATTCACTCTTGAAATCACGATAATAATGAATTAACGAATGATGATAACTTATTTACCTGTATAACTGTGAATTCCACTTCATCGCTAACGCATATTTCTCTATCAACATCTAACACCTCGTTAAAGTGAAAAAATAATCTGCCTTCGCGTTCAGCACAACGAATAAAGCCATAACCATCCCTTAAAGAAACAATAACACCCTGTTCGCGTCGTTCACCGGATACCGTAAAAGATTCAGGTAATAATGAAATTTCTGTAGCCCTTTTTAATTGATCTCTAGTATCTGTTGCAATTCTAAACTGAACCCAGTCTCCGTGTCTAAAAGCATATTTACGTCAATAATGATAAATGTAGGAAAATTATAAATTTTTACATCAAAAAAAAAAAAAAAAAAAAAAAAAAAAACAAATAATAATAAAAAAAGAAAAGAAAGCAACGATTCAACGAACCTTAATGTAAAATCACCCTTTTGATCTTTGTCACCAAAAGATACCTCGACTTCAGAGTGATCAGGTGCTCTATAACGAATGCGGCCTGGTAGTGGATCACTTTGCCTAGCTAAGAGACTCCTTTCAAGTGGTTTCAAAATTTGCCCTTTGATAATTTCATCATTTATTTCCTCGAATATAATAGATCCTGGTGGCAACTTTGTTATATTACGTGCTATTTCTTTTCCCTGAAACAATTCGGGATAACTCAAAACAAAATTACTATTAAGTATCGAATAATATTGCACGTCTAATGGTCATAATTTTTAGATTGTATAATAAATTCAACATCATCACCAAGTTTTAATTCTTCGTTCATGGATTTAGCTTCGCTGAAGTGGAAGAATATTTCTTTAACAACATCTGCCCGCTCAATAAAACCATAGCTTTCTTTCATTGAACATACTACACCACGATAACGAACAGGATGAACTGGATTTTCAAATCTGATGTGGCATGCTCCTAAGTTTCCACTGGGAAAAAAAAAAAGAAACGAAATAATTATTAGGTATAATTGAAGAGCGAATTATTGCTTATGAATTACTTACCGTTGATTTGTAGCAATTTGAAATGAGACTTTATCACCGTTAAGGAGAGTTACATTTCCTTCGACATCATCTTTGGTATATGGTAGAAAAAAACATTCGCCTCTATTTTCATAACTGATTCGGCCTTGAGAATCACCAGTTGCTTGTAATTCTGTTGTTACGTTACCTGTTACTCGTTCTTCGCTTAAAACCTATACAAAATATCATTTAACAATTATCCAGAGGTATGTAAATTATACAATGTAATTATAAAAGTTACATAACATATGCTAATAAAATTTATCAAGAATTATCAAAATTCTTACCACTTCGGGGGCAATTTTACTAACAGTACTTGCAATTGGTTTTCCAGTTCTACGATCGTATGTCATTTCAAATTCTACAGGATCTCCAATTTTAAGATGCTCGATATTACCACTAAATTGGCTAAAGTGGAAAAACAACCTTGCTTGCCTTTCACAACATTGAATAAATCCGTAAGAATGCTGTATGTAAAAAAAAAAAAAAAAAAAACAAAAACAAAACAAAAATTACTCAATCATATATTATGAGGTCGTTGTTAATGTTACAACTAGTTGGTAAATAAATTGAAAAAAAAGAAGAAAAAGAAATTAAATGAAACTTTAAAGTGAATTGTAAAATTTGCAAATGTATTTTTAAAAATAATATTTTATGCACGTCAGCCAATCATAAAAATTGTAACTCTTTATTTATCGTAAAAAATTTGTTTTATTACCAATTAAATTTCATAGTCACTAAAAACTGTGCTATAAGAGCTAACGTTAAGAATTAAAAAAAGTATTTTTATTAAAATGAAAAGAAAAAAAAGATGAAAAAAAAGAATTTTATCTAATGTCTTGCAAAACAAATACTTTATAAATTTAATTACTTTTCTATCTTTTAGACTGTTAAAATCTAAATGAATCGATTAAATACAATAAATGGGAATACCAAAAGTTTTTCAATGATGCCGGTTTCACGTGTGCCTTGGTTCGTCGACTGATCAGATTGATAAGAATTATTTGTTGTCACTGGCTCCCCTGAATAATTCACTGCTCCCTCTAAACCAGTAAATGTACCGATTGGAAATCTCACTGTTCCATTACCAGGAGAAGTTTGTGCGCCTGAATAATTATTGAACGTTGTAGAGTTCTTTCCACAACTTGGAGGCGAGTCCGTGAAATCACCACTGTAATTGGTACCATTGCGATAACTGTTTGTTGGTTGAGTGCCACTGATAACTTTTGGACTTGGAATGGCCATGGACTTGCATTCTAATATTGCTGGGTCAGAGTTCATGATTGGCGGCTGGAAAGTTTTCCACCGAGGATTGTTGGACATATCTCAAATTCTTTATATTTTTAATGATTACTACTATCCCTCTCTTTTATATAATATTTATGTTTCTTTGTCTTTGTCTCGTTGCAGGTGATGGAAATGATCAGTCGAACTTTTTCTTCTGTCCTTAATGTTTTATGGCCTTAACAGCCACTCACGATATTATATACTTATACTTAGAAATTTTAGTCTTTTCAATTATTTAAGTGTTAACATAGATATCACAGAATGGTTCTTGGTACCTTATAACTTCGTTTATGTATTATTTACGACTTTACGAGAACTTGACAAAGAGGAAGAAAGGCTTCTCAAAATGCTGCCAAAGAACTTTTAATACCTTCCCCGCTTTTCTTTATATGGGATGATTAAAGGAAGGCAATGGTCTCGTTGCTGCTATATTTGGTAGCTACCTTATTTTTTTTACGTATCATCGATACCATTCATTGAGAAAGCACCGATCTTCAAGGCAAGCGACTTGTGACTCGTTGGCACTTTCCACGATGAAGCAAACGCAATTTCGCATATAGATTTTTTTACAGTCCCAGAATAGCTTTTAATATGTTACATATAAATAAATAATGCACTAGTTTATTGAACTTTTTTTTTTATCGTATATTACCAATTTTCTAAGAGTGTATAAAATTATCAGCACAATATTCATATGTGCCAACAATGATACTTTCCATTCACATACATACGAGATTTTTTTATAAGTCGGTGGTCGCGTGCCCAACAATTCCGTTTTGATATAATTTTTTAAATACAGATATTGAAGGCATTAAAGAGAAATAGAGTGAAGAGAAGAATAGAGTTTTAGTTTAAACGCCAGTTATCTCTTATAAAAAGTACAAATCAAAAACGTTAAAGATTTGAAAGGATAAATATTGATGACTTGAAAATCCTCAGATGTCTTCAATGCGTGCTGAGTGTGGCTGTGTTGTTTCAATAATTTCTATATTGTCGTTTCTTGTTCTTCGGCTTTTAAAAGTTGAATTTATAATGAACGTTTCAAAAATGTCTTAAACTAACAATTACACAAGCTGAAAATGAATAAAGCAAATTAATAGAACCCTTACGAGTCAAATGCAATGGGTAAAAATGTAGTTTCGCCAACTGTGGAAATATTGTTTTCTTTTGTTTTACCGATCATTGCACCTTAAATGGAAACATTAAAAACGTACAATTAATTATTACAGATAATAAATTGATTATAAAAATAGGCGGTGCATATTTCGTAATTATTGTAACGAGCAACTTATTCAGACACGACTCATACGTCTAGTATTTTAAATTCCATAGAAACAAATTGTTTATTAATTTACAATATTGAAAACACGCGTATGCATAAAGAGTGCATTTTATGATTAAAAAAAGTACAGCAGAAAAATAGTTTTTATTAACCAATTCAGGTTCAATCTGGATCACTTGACTAGCACAAGACGAATAAGCCGTTACGGGAAGGGAAAATGTGTGGAAAAAAAATTGCTCGATAGAAAATTGAGGAAAATCGGTGATAGTTGGGAAATAAGGCAGATTTGCTATTAAATTTGACGTAAGAATTAGATAAAAATACGAAGGACCGTAGCCAGTTGGAAAATTCTAAATTTTTTTTTCACTCGAGAAGGGGAAAAGAGATAGAAATGGCTAAGTGCACAAGTCGTTGATTAAATTTGGCCACCCAATGAGCTTAATCATATGAAAAGTCTTATAAATGTGTACCGTAAATTTCAATACTTCATTTTTGTATTTCTCAGTCCAAAACTGGCGAATCTACGGAATTTAGAGGTCTTAAAAAACTCACCACGACACAGCACAGCACTGACGACATGCCGCCATGTTGAATGTCAACATTCAGCAATCGCATACTAGTTTTGTCTCCCTCCATCGCCGGTCTTGCGATGTTGCCATCTGTTTATTCTCGATCTCTCGTTTGAAATGGTCAATCGGGCCAATCAACACTGACCATTGCAAAGATTCGACACTTGCGCAATATGAGGCAGAATTTTTAAAAAATTTTCAAACTATTAATGCGTCTTCTCATCCTGCCAAATGTTCGTATGCTAATTAATTATCCTATTTATCATTCACGGCCTTAATGATTTCATTGTCTTTCGTACCTGACTATTTTACATTATTGGTTTTGAGATCGAGCCAAAATGGCAACAACGCAAAACCTTTAAAAAGTGGACAAAACTAGCCGATAAATTATAAAAAATAATTTTTAAATCGAATCGGGCAACAGTGTTAGGATATCACAAGTGAATCAAGTTTTAATTAACTGTCGGAGAATTTAAGTAAATTTCCAACGTTAAATGGTGCGTGTTTATTATAGAATTATAGATTAATTAAATAAATGCTTCCTTTAATATATTGAATAATTACAGTAAAAATATCTTACAATTGTTATATAAGAAAAAATAAAAACGTGTATTTAGAAGCGCATAATGGATTCATTAATTTTTTTACATTCGATAATTACTATTCTCGAGTAATCTCAAAATTTAGATCGTACATTTGTTTTATGCAAGCTCTAAATACTTATTAGGCATATTACCATTGTGATATTATAAATTTATTAAGCTTCGGTGGATTCTTGCTGTTCAAACTTTGGATACTTTGATTGAACATCGGACCACAATATTTTTCCAAGCGATAAATCTCTTACGATATTTGGTAATTCTTCCATCTGCCAATAATAAACATAAATCAATATTAGTATTTCCCTTAAATAGACGAGTCGAATTAATTTATAAGTGTTTAAAGATTGTTTACATTTATTCTAACTTGATTCATGCTGTCTCTCTCTCTTAAAGTAACGCTATGCGGCACTTTCAATGTATCAAAATCAATGGTAATACCAAAAGGTATGGCGATTTCATCTGTTCTTGAATATCGTCTACCTATACTACCGGACGAGTCGTCTACTTTATGCGATACATCCACCCTCGTGAGTCCTTGTGCTGTAAAATAAAAAAGATTAAACTTTCATAAGATAATCATTACATTTGAATATTTTCAAATACATTTGAAAATTTGATATTACATAATTGCTTGATAAACGGAATGAATTCTGCATTTCCACTCAGAGGAAGAATGGAGCATTTTAAAGGTGCTACAATTGGCGGCAAAGTGAAATACCTTCTCTGTTCGTCGCCATCTCTTGTTTTGAAATTATGTTCAAAAACTGCATACATAATTCTGCCAATACCAAAGGAAGGTTCAACTACCGAAGGAACAAAGAATTCAACGTGAACAGTTTTTTGACTACGATCAACCGTTACCATATCTTTTGTAATTTTATACGTATCATTGGATATTTTTAATTCATACTCTCCAATTTCATTTAAATTTTTTTCTAACGTGTCTATTTCGTTTTCTTCCAATGCAGCGAGCGCATCGATGATTAGTTTGGCTTCTTTGCGGAAAGTTTTACCAATACTAGCACGATTGGGTACAGTTTTACATACGTTAACAGTTTTTGGATGCGATAATTTTTTCTCAGCGACCAATTTAACTCCCGTCGCTTTCGTATGTTGCGTTAAATCATATGCTGATCTGTAACAGTTTTTTTTTTTTATCTTTTAGATTGGATTCTTATAAAAAAGTACATCGGGTCAGATATTATATTTATGAAAAAAGCCTGGATAAATAATTCTACCTGTCCGCACAGCCAACGCACTCCACCCAGCCGTAAGAAGTCAAACATTCCGCATCCCAACAATCACATGCGTAATGAGCCATTTCATTTCCCATGTGCTGTCTAAATCGCAGCTTCTTAGGATCTACACCGACTTTTACAAGAAACTTCTGAATTCTAGCCATAAAGTATCCTAAAGTTTCATTAGCTACAAGACCACTTTCGACTGCCTTGCCTATTTGCATATATTCGGCACTTTTACCATCCATCTGATTACAAGCCGAATAAAGAAATAAAGTAGTATCTTTCAATGATTCAAATTTTGGATGACTTTTGTCACTCGGATCACAAAAATGCTCAATTTCTGCCATTGTGAATTCTCTTACTCTAATAAGGCCAGATCTCGGAGAAATTTCATTTCTGAACGAGTTGCCAATTTGAGCAGCGGCAAAAGGCAATTTTTCTTGGTTAAACTCAAGCAAACGTTTAAAATTAACGAAAATTCCTTGAGCAGTTTCAGGCCTTAAGAAGCCTTTGATCAAACCCGTTGGTCCAATTTGCGTGCCAAACATTAGATTAAATTCTATAGGCTCGGTTAAGTCGTTTCCAGTAATCGGCGATTTAATATCATATTTCTTCAGTATAGCATCCATTTCTGCCTTACCCATGCCATCCAATTTTATTATTATATCTTCGCATTGCTTTTTAACTTCTTGGTTTACTTTCTTATCGGCGCACAATTTTTCTAAATGACCTTTTATCAAATGGTCTAGCCTGAAACATTCTCCATTTTTTATGTCTTTTACCATTAAATCGGCAAATCGCTCGACATGACCAGAGGCCTTTAGAACGGGTTCCGGCGTTAAAATGGAGCAATCAACTTCCAACATTTGTTCTTCGAGTACAAAAAAGCTTCTCCAGGCGTTTAAAAGATTTGTTTTAAAGGCACAGCCCATTGGGCCAAAATCATATTGACCAGTGATTCCTCCATAAATGGCAAATGACTGATCGAAAAAGAATCTACGCTTTAAGAGATCCTCCATTCTTGATTTATCAAATACCTGGGAATCAGGAACCAACGAGAGTTCTTTATCCTCCAATAATTTTTTACGCAATTTAAGCTCGACGACTGCTTTCTTAACATCGAATTCCGGAGCTCCATCAGCTTTGAGTTTTCTGACTAAATCTCCCTAAAAAAAGAATTATAATTATTTCTAAATAAAACATTGGTTTCATCATTGATATTTTCCAAGAACCACATACATATATATATAAATATATGTAGATATATATATATATATATATATATATCTACAAAAATATAGGCATAGTTTGAAATATCGTAAGTCGCGTTAAAGAATAATAAACGTAAATCGAACAAAGGATTCATTTTTATTTCGTAATTCATAGTGTCATTCAAATAATTATTATCATCATTGTTGTTTATTATAATTACTGTTATTATTATTATTATTTTGCAAGTTTCAAAAAGCAATGTTCAAAAATAAAAAATGTCGTTGAAAATCATATCGACCGTGCATATCAACGCATCGCAACTGCGGCCAAAGTAATTAATCGTTCAGACAGTCCATTTAACATCTTCAGCAATAAATGAAAAGCTATTTTAAGGTAAATAAGAAGAGATGATGCTGCGACGCGAGCACGCGGCACTGTCGAATCATTTTAATCAAGCTCGAGTGCTTTAAGCCATATGGGAAAGGGAAAAGGAAACACGTGGATGACTGACCTGCTCCTTGACGCTCGCACGCAGAGGTGCGAGTTCGCTCTCGATATTCGGGTCCGTCATGTCTAAAGCAACCTGCAGTTTCACCTTGCGAAATGTTTTCTTCGTACCCCAGCGTGCAGGAACTACCGCGAGTTGGCTCTTTAACCTACAAAATCGCGTGTGTTTTGCGAGCGGTGTCTGCTGCTTTGTAACGACGCGCAGCGATGACAGGCCAAATCGCCAGTTGCACTTTTGCAAGAGAAGGCTCATTCGCCAAGTCGATATCCTATTGATTACAGATTATTTTGCCTTTTTTTCCATGTTGATTGAGCCAGCAGCGTTCGCGCCGACGATGCTCTTTCTCTTTGCATTCACAGTATTGCGGCTGCGTTACAGGCTCATACCCGCAGGCACACATGCACATTGCGGAAGAAAGTAGGAAATAAGCGAGCACGGATGACGTACCACCACGGGTCGAAAGGATACATGCGAAGAGTTTGAAAGCAGCGAATTGATAGGAGCAGTTGCAATGCCGAATGCAATGTGTAACCTCGACTGATAAAGTAGACTCTTGCTTTTGCTTTTGAATATCTCTTAGCTCGATGAAAGTGCGCAAAGTTGGCTGTTTCATTTGTAAATTTACTAAAAACGCAAACATTTGTATGCAGTCGTATGGGTCCCCGTCAATTGTTTATTACAAAATAATAAGTTTAGTCATTTCGTTGGATTATGTTTATTGTGGGTATTTGTCTAGTGAGCACCTTCCGTCTTGCATATTGCCAATTACCAATTTCACGTTAATATTAAGTGAGAAGCGCTTAATTGCTTAGATGTCACAATAACTTCATCGCTTATTACAAATTGAAACATCGTGGTCATAATATTAGCGCAAATGTGTTGTATATGTCGAAGTTATGCAGAATAATAGTAAGCTACATAACATCGATAAAATAAATAAATAAATTTTAAATTATACTGCCTTTTAATTGATAATTTGATAAACGACCAAGAGAGAGCATACTTGGATAGTGAAATTAATTTGTTCGACCGATTATTTTTATTCAACTACTTTATTATGGTTTTTTCTTTTTAACATTTTTATTGAGAATCGATTCATCGACTAAAAACAAATCGATAATAAACGTTGCTCAATTTTCCATTTATTATTCCATACTTTATTCGAATATATATGTTTCATCGATGTATAACTTTAGAAATGTGCATAAAAACATATAAAATCGATGTTATTACTGATTATTTAATTTGATAATATGTGTGTACAGTCGTTATTTTGCCGCACGAGACTATTCCATCTACTTTCTCTCACAATACAGTCTGCAACTTGTTGATTTTTTCTTCTTCTTCTTCTTCTTCTTTTTTTTTTTTTTTTTTTTTTTTTTTTTTTTTATTAAAAAATTGCTGTCGAGCCAATCTCTGGGCTTAGATGCAACATTCTAGAGCATCTAAAATAATAAATTACTTCAACATTTTATCCACTACAACCAAGGAGAAAAAATTGTCACCTGTCAATTGCCATTAGATATTAAAATCTTTGACTCTTTAAAATAATGTTTAAATTTACATTTTGGATTATAATTCAAAAAGCATTCCAGCCAATCAATGACAATCATTCTCCTTTAAAAAGGTATAAAATAATTTCGAAAAGATAAGTTCTTTAAAATATAGCATCTTTAATAAGCAGAGTTTGAATAATTGTTTATAAAAAATATTCTCCGTTATTTCACGTATAATGCAGTTTTAAAGTAAGAGTTTAAAAATTTTAAACGTTGAATTATCAGATGGTTTAAGAAGCGGTTTCGACAAAGTACATTAAAGTTTAAAAATTTCAGAAATATTATCATATTATCATATTATATAAGCTTTTAAGCATTCTTTAATTGGTGTTAACTTTCTGAATAATGTCTGTGCGATTACCAAAACTAATCATTTTGTAATTGGCATAATTGTCGAAGTCAATTTCATTAATTTACATTAATGTATCGAATAAAGATTTAATAAATAATTAATAATAATTAAATTTACTTAATATTATATTTCACTTAGCGCTTTCAGCCTAAGTTCACTAGCAAATTGTCAATTACAATTGAATTATTTCCAATGTTTTGTGGATATTTGACGATGTTAAGGATTAATTATGTTTATGTGGGCGCGTAAGTGTATATGCGTGCGTGTGTGTGTGTGTGTGTGTGTGTGCGTGCGTGCGTGCGTGCGTGCGTGCGCGTGTGTGTGAGCGCGTTCGCGCGTGTAGGTCCAATATAGTAAATTAAAAATAATCGATCGTTGACTTTAGCAAAGTTGGCAATGGCTTTGTTCTTCCCACAGTTTTAGCTTTGAAAATATTTCGCCTCGTTTCGAGCTCTATGGCGCATTATTTTTAATATTTAAATATCGATACATTATTTAGAAAAAAAAAAGAAAGAAAACCCCAATATGAGTTTAGCGTTTATATAAATTTCCTCAATAATAACATCCATTAATGATAAACATAAATACAAAATTAACTGTAGTAGTATAAAAAGAAAAGAAAAAAGGAAATCTAAATGTAAATGTGGTGTAATCCTAGTATAATTAAAAGATAAATACTTGGGGCGATGTTTCACTAACATCTAATACAAATTTGAAAATTAAAACACGCTAGTGCGAATCTTACTTTATTATCAGTTTTATCGTTGTTGTTAAAGAGCGAAACGATTTATACTTTCTTTTTTCACTCTCTTAATGATATACTGACAATCAAGTGCAGGGATATTTCAGGTTTTTTTTTTCTTATTCGTGTGCTCTCAATTCTTACTGGCTTTAATTTTAATATATATTTCTTTTCATTATGCTCCACTTTCGTAACATGCGAGCGTGCGATTAATAAATTTCGCTCGAATAATATGAAAAAAAGTGTTTCTGAATATACAAGAAATGATTAAATTTCGTTTCATTAAAATACCTCTCTGTTAACAATATCAATTTTTTACTCAACGATAAGTAAGACAGAAATACATTAAATATTTATTTATGAATTGTACCGATATATATATATATATATATATATATATATATATATATATATATGTAGTATAATATTAAGATTTAAATGTTTTAAATGATATATAGATTAGGTTATATCTAAGCTGATGTGTAGAAATTTTTCGCTACAAATTAAAAGTAAGAATATTAACAGAACACGCATGTAATTCGTATTAATAAATGTAAGTAAAGTGTAATTATTGACTTTAGTGAAATATAAATAAATGAAAAGGAAAGAAAAAGAAAAAAGAAGAACAAAAAAAAGAAAGAACGAAAAATAATAGTGCGCTTTTACAAACAATAGTTACAGTTTTACATATTACATTATTTGGGCGTGTATTTTAAGTTTGAAAGCCTACTAAAGTTTATCACCGTTCCTTCATTGTTCGTTATTATATTTAGATAATATTTAAAGTTAATGCACGCGAGACAATAATGAACAGTCGTTAAATGACAACTGAAAACCAAAATAGTTGAATAAAAGAAGCACGAACATTTTTTTACTTATTTCCTCTTTAATAGGAATAGTAAGGTTAAATTTATAAAATTAACATGCTGTATATGGTAAAATTGCTGGAAAAAAATTGCCGGAATATAAAATCAATTTCAAATTGAACAAGAAATTTGACGGTAAGGTATTTGTTTTTAAAATTCTCTAGCTCGATAAGTTTGCATTTAGTGTTAATGAAAAGTTTAAACTTAACGACAAAAAGTTTTGTGTTATTATCCAAAGCTGAATAGAATATTATGACTAAGTATAATTTATCGATAATGTTTGATTTGTACAAAGAAAAAAAAAATCTTATTGTTTATCTTTATATAATAATATTATCACAGAGCCATATCTTCTATATAAATAAAAAATTGTATATACTTTTCTTTAACAATGTATATTTATAATTTGTTATACTTGCATTGAAAATTTATTTTTAAAATAATTATTGAATACATTTATAAACAATGTTTTGTTTCAATTGAAATAAAAGAGTCTCGAATGTTTATTTTATTTTTATTTCACAGCTCTCAGCGATCTCTTGAATTATTTTTTATAAAACTGTTCTTCAAACATTTTTTAAATTTAATTCAATAGCGACTTATCATTATTAAATAAAATTCCTTAATATTAAGTTTTCTTTTTCTTTATTGTAAAAATAGTGTTAATTTTATTTTTACATTAAAATACGGTGTTAATTGTATTATTTATCGATATTGCTCCTATACATTGAAGAATCATTTTTAATTTATGTTCGTATACAACTTTTTAATATATCGCTGAGTCTTGTAATTCGGGCAATAGTAATTTGATTAAACGTACAATATTAAGTGTTAATTCAATAATTTTTTTATTATTTTTTTTTTTTCAAGTATTGTGTGTAAATTTTTTATTTATTTTGTTTTTGTTTTTATTAAACTACTTGAAGGTATCTGTAATTAACGTATTACTTTAAATTACAGAAACGGTAAGAAAACTTAATTTAATTTATAATTAGATCTTATTGCAATATGTTATGATATACACTGGAAAATAACAGACATTCCAATGTTAAATTGTTTATATATTGTTTATTTTATTTTGTGCTCGAAAAAAGTAATCAGTATCGTTGTGTGAATTTATATCGCCAAGTAACAATTCATCCTTAAAAAGATGAAATAATTATTTTCTTTTTATTGCAATGATTATATGCTACGGTTAAATAAATTATATCGAATTTCAAAACAATTCGAATTACAGATATTTAACGGTGTTTGCCAAATGAAAAATAATTAACACAGATATATATATATATATATATATATATATATATATATATATGTATAACTAGCATTGTGCTTATTTGTCAGTGTATAATGTAGTATAGTTAATAATATATTTAGAGAGAAAAAACATGTTATTTTATGCCAAGTGAATAAAATTGAAAATAATTAAAATTTTAGTTATTTAGAAGTGATAGCTAAGTATTTATTATGGTAAATTAATTAATTATATTAAGTATTATTATAATTAGTCCGGTAAGCAGTTATTACTTAAGTAATTTCTAGTAAAATTAAATTTGCTCTTAAAATAGAGTAAATTTTTTTAATTATTTATTTTTTCACAACAATATCTCGTCATTTTAATAATAAGATTTCTTAATACATGATCTATAACTTGAGATTAATACTTAATATTCATAAGTAATATTACTTTTTAGTTTATATACATTATTTTATATTTCTTATAAAGTATTTATAAGTATACATGTTCAATTTACAATATAATTTTTAAAGAGAAATGAATTTTTATTAATTTTAATAGTTATTTGATTATCGTCAGAGCTATATTTATTCTATGTAATTTAACAATTTTCTATAACAAAGGGGAGTGAATTAGGTTGAACATTTTAATAGTAAAATTACATTTGTACAATATCGATTATCAATTAATTTTCTGCCAATACTATTATAACAATTACTTATAAATATACTAGCATCTAATATACTAAATTGCCTTATAATTTATAATTTATAATATATAATGGGTGCGTTAATTAGTTATAATTTTGGGTAAACCTATCGGCTTAGTATTAACGGAAACGTCTCTTAGATTTATCGCAATAATTCTTCTATGAAATATTGTTTAAACACTTAATAAGAATAAAGATTTGCCAATGATTTACCATTCGATTGATTAGCATTAAGATCTATTTGCCTAATTTTGCTCTTACCAAATTTACATGGCATGCGCGCGCGCGTGCATTCTTTTTTATATCCCTTCACAATGTAAATGTGAGTGGTGTTGCGCAAACGAATCGAAAGTTTTGCCGCTAGAGACGCTAGTTTATGCAAAGGAATTTGTTCCCGGTTCCAAATGAGGATCTCCTCAACTCATCTTACTTCGTTGATGCTTTTGCATCATCTCTTTCACATATAGTTTCATAAATTTCATATTTGTCCAATGTGTTCTTATTTTCTTATGCACATTTCAGTCAGTTCAGTCAGTTCAGTCTCGTCGTACGTCGGACGTCGGCTGGGCTGAACCGTATAAAAAAAGAAAGTAATAATAAAGGAGCGCAGTCACACGGCAGCAGGGAAGGCACTTGAAGGCACTTGGCTAAGATGTCACATCAGACAGGAATTAAAGGTGAGCTTGTTGTAGGATTGTCAGGTGAAATTTTTAATTTTATTATCTTACGAAGAGGAATAAATGCAGTTCTGTGGCTGTATTTTCATTTGGATCTTTGTCATACATTTTTCAAAATTTCCTTTTAGCCAACGAAGCGTTAAAGAAAAGTTTTGCCAAGTGTAGAGATGGAAAATTTCGTCTTCTCAAGGTTTCTATCGAAAATGGCAAGTTATTATTATTATTATTATTATTATTTTAAATGAATTAATTTGATCATCTCATTGAGATTCATTTAATTTTTATAAATAAATGCATATACATATCCACGTACGCACACGCATACACGCACACCTACATGTGTGTATATATATATATATATATATATATGCACGCATATATATATAAAGATAAGTCTACAATCTATAATTATAAGTTGGCTAAAGTTTTTCATAACACTATTTTGTAAATAATATTAAATTTCATCTTATATATAGAAACTCACCTTATTTTTTATGCATTAGTAATTATATTTGAAACCTTTATAGAAGAACTAGTACCATCTGCTTCATCCAAACCAGTTGGAAAATGGCAAAATGATTATGATAAAATGATAAAGCCATTGATAGAGGAAAATCAACCGGCTTACATTCTTTATCGCTTTGACTCCAAATCTTCGGATTCTGGCTACGATTGGCTTTTGATATCATGGTCTCCCGATACTGCTCCAGTAAGGCAAAAAATGTTATACGCCTCGACAAAAGCAACATTGAAACAAGAATTTGGCACTGCATCTATAAAAGAAGAACTTCATGGGACTATCCCAGAAGATATTAGCCTAGAAGGTTATCACAAACATAAGAGAAACGATGCAGCTCCAGCTCCATTAACCACTGCAGAGGAAGAACTGGCCGAATTAAAGAAAACAACAATTCATACGGACTACTCTATCGAAACAAGACATCAAACTTTAAGCGGTGTAGCTTTTCCTGTATCCGACGAAGCTAAACAGGCAATAACGGATTTAGGAAAAGGCGTTCACGAGTACGTACAGCTAAAAATAGACCTAGAGGAAGAGAAAATTTATTTAGTCATGGCTTGCGAAGTATCATTAGATAAATTACCAACAAAAGTACCTTCGGATTCTGCTAGATATCATTTATATAATTTCAAACATACTCACGAAGGTGATTTCATGGAATGTATTGGTATGAATTTGTATATTTAATAATTTCTATTTCTACTTTATCCTATTTAATATTAGTTTAAAAACTTTTCAGTTTTTATATATAGTATGCCTGGCTATAGTTGTAGTATTAAAGAAAGGATGTTATATTCCTCTTGTAAAGCTCCATTGCTTGAGTTAATTCAATCTTTAGGCGTAACAATCATAAAAAAGGTGAGTAGCGCTTATATTTTAATTGCACATTTAGTTTATACTTACGTCACAGATGAAAAAAGTATGAGGTGGAATCAGATTTTAAAATCTTAAAAATCAATTTTTAAAATAAATTGTAATAATAGTATTATTTAATTGATCAAATCTTATAATAATATAAATATAAAATGAATTTTATGTTACTAACAATTAAAAGCCAAATATTTTAATTATTTCTTAAAATTATTTATAGAATGTAGTTTAAATTAATTTTACAAAATTATTAAAAAAATTGATATTTTTAAGAATTTCAGATGAGTCTGTTCCTTTCAATGTAAGGTCATCAACTACAAATTTTTAGTTTTTAAAAATGAACATTATATAATGTATAATGTTCATGTATAATGTTGAAATGTAGCTTTAGTTTATTTTTTGAAAAAAAGTGTATTTATAAATTTTCGATAAGGTTTATGTATATATATATATATATATATACATACATACATAAATATATATATATATATACATATATGTATATATATGTATATAAAAAAAAAACAAAAATTTTAAATTCTCTTTCACAAAACTGCAATTGATCGCAGTTGGAAGTAACTAGTGGTGAGGAGTTGGCAGATATGTTGGAAGACCCGCCAGTAAAAAAAGACGGGGGCATCTCAACACCAGCCACTCCGTCAACACCATGTGCCCCACCGAACACAATAACGCTAAAGAAATCGAAGCCGAAGCGATCCTGCGTTTTAAGTTAACAGGCTTAATATATATTTTTTGCCAATTCTGTCTCCTTCCCAAGAGAGAAGAGACCCAAAACTATTCTCTATGTATTAACTGAAAGAGAACATAAGAGCAAGAAACTATCGTCCAGAACTTCGGATTTCGACTTTGTGATATAACGCGAATTTTTCCGAGATATATTTAAACAACTTCTTTAGAAGTATTGTTTTTTGAAATTAAAGTGATACGTATCACAATACGTAAATATTGTACTAACAGAGTAGAGACTTATTGGTGTATTTTTCTAAATTTTCAGTGATAATCTTATTTTGCATATTACAATGTGTAGTAAAGAATAATTAGAATAATGATATATTTACTTTGATATTTAGAAGGAAAAAAAAATTTAAGCTGGATATAGCACATAAATATAATAATTTATACAGATTTGTTATTTTTTTAGAACAATCTAGGAAATACTTGGAAATTTAACAGTGATATTAATAAAAGATCCTATGTGTTGAATAGAGATAATAGAACTAGAAGTCAGATTTATTTTATCGTGAGTTTTGTAAGTTTTTGCTTTGATTCTGTTGTCCGACTCATCTCGAAAATAAGTCTTTTCCACAAGTTATTTAGTGATAGTTTTTTCCCTTTTTTAATCTAAAACTTCTGCACTGTTTTTTCTCTATTTATAAATTAAACATTTCTTTGTAAATTATTTTTTTAATTCCTATGCTTATAAATTATTTTTCGTTATAGAAGGAATTTTCGTTCGGTGCTGTTATAGACTATAAGATATTTTAAAATGAAAATTATATGCAAAACTTCGTGTATGCATATTAGTGAATAACCAGAACGTTCAGTGCACTGCCTCTCTAATTAGTTCCTAGTCCTAAACGACGTGATATACAAATAAGTTATACATTTATGTATTAATTGTTGATGTAGTCAACAGTAAACGAAGGCTTAAGTAGAGTTTGAAGTCGGACATTGATATGTGTAAGAATTCATGTAGCAGTGATTAGAAAAAAGATTATGAAAATAATAATAATTGAAAGATCAATTATTTTTTAAATCTCAAATTAGATTATTCCTAAACATTTTTATGTGCTCGCATAACGAATAGCTGATATAAAAAATAATTTTTTTTTACTTTCAGACATTAACTTATTAGAATAAATATTTTTAAGCATTTTACTTTGCATCAAGTGAAACGAGAAGATAAGATAAATGAAAACCTAACTCTACACCATAAAAATGATTTCTCTAAAAATGAATATGCATTTTGGGATTGTAGAATAATTGTTCTTTTAAAAATGAATGAGCTATTGACGAATGATGGTATTAGTAGCCTTGATAAATACCATTTATGTGATGAAAGAAAATATGTAGAGTGACAGTTAGGATTATTATATTTTAAATACTTGTAGTATTGTACTCAGCACTTACTTAAATTTTTTGACATTCTATTGACGAGTAAATGAAATATAATTAATTAATAATATTGTCTTTAATAAAGTATTTTATGAATCAGTTACATATAATTGATTTGTTCAAATTCAATATTTTATAAATAAAATAAGTAATAATGTTCAAATTTAAAAGGGTATTCCAAAGAGAAAACTGAGTTTTCAGAATAATTCTTCCATTTTAAAAAAAAAAGAAAAAAAAAAGACTATTATCAGTGATAATCTCTACAATCTCACATAAGTATATTAACAAAAAAAAAAAAAAAAAAAAAAAAAAAAAAAAAAAAAGCATATTACTGTCTCCAGTGCTAATGTAAAAATGATACTTGACAGTGAAAAATTATAATATTTAAGACTGACGCTGGCAGATTCCATTTTCTTTAAGCTTTTATAATTTTATATTTAAGTTTAATCTGTTTAATATAAGACTATTTACAAATCTGCTAACATTCCAAATCTGTAAAATAGAAATAGGAACGAGGATAAAATAAAGTGTAATTTCGACAATCAGTTTCACTTAACATAAACAAAAGTATTTTTATGTTTAAAGTTTTTCCAAGTTATGTTGGCTAAATCGATGGCTAGTTTTGTCGAGCTCATTCCTATTTCTCGGTAAAAGCTTAAAGTAGGTGGAAACCAAAAGGTAGCCATATAAAGATTGTGAAATTAAAGAGGTATTCTCTATTTTGTGTGATCTGTATTTTTTTAATAGTAGCCTTTTATATAACTCAAAGTTCAAATCCATTAGTGGATTACGATTTTAAAACAATTTTCCATTAATGTAATGCACAGACAAACGTATTAAAGAAAACGAATGATTTTCATTAGCAAATGGATCATGCAATTTAAACATTGTTTAATTGAATGATTATTATACAGTATGAGATTGCTGTATATATTATATATATAATATATATATATATATATATATATATATATTCGCCTGGGGCTAGATAATTTTAATTTTCAAGAGAGTGACGCTTGCTCCAGGCCTATTCTATAATAAATGCTTCACTTGTTTATCAACAAACTGTTGTTTATTTGTAATAAGACGAGCAGAATTTTGTTAATAGCTTTAGGGTTTCAGTAGCTAAGAAAGCATTATGAATGAAGATTCGATTGTAAATCTTGCCAACGATACATCGAGTATCAAAAACATAATAAAAATACTATATCAAACTGTAAAAAGAATATGAATAGTTTTCTTTAATCATACTTTCATCATCATTGTGCTGTCAATCTGGGAGCAATTCTCGAAGACGAGTCATCCAGATGGTATGTAAAAAATGATAAAAATTAACAATACGCAAAAAAGAGAGACTTACAAAATAGGCCTGTAGTACTCGTCAGAAACTTTCAACAATTGTTCTTCTTAAGTCTTAAATAAACATATTTTTATAAAGTAGAATATAATTTAGTATTTGAACTTTTCCCTTTTCTTATGTAGCTTGAAATAGATGATGGAAAGGATCTGACGGAAGCTTTTCTACAAGACGAGTTGCATCCCAAGGTGAATTTACATCGACCAAAATTTGCCAAGCCGAAAGGTCCGCCAAATAGAGGTGGAAAGCGCATAACAAAGGTTCAGGAAACTGAGACTTTGGAATAGTGTCGAATCAAGATTTTCTCAGAATATATAAAAAATTTAAAAAAAAAAAAAAAAAAAAAAAAAAAAAAAAAAAAGTTAACGTCTAATTACCGAATAATTTGTGAAGCGTATTATTATTTTATTATTCTTTAACGATTGATTAATTTTTTAAGTATATTGTTTTTTTTTTTGTAAATTTTGCAACGAATTTTTAATGTTATATTTTTGAAAAAAATTCACATTAATAGTAACCAGGCCTATTCTGTAAATGCGAATCTTTATTGCTCGTTTTTGTGTGTAGCTATATTTTTAATATTATTTTATTGTATTTTAAATACTAGTATGTTTTCCTTTTTTAACGTACTAAAATATGTATTGATCTAATAAAAATATTTAATTTACTGCTTAAAGTACTAAAGTAAAATAAATCATTCGTTATGTACACCCGGCATTATAGTAATACAGATTAACGTTATTTTTAATAAATTGTGTAGGATGTACATAATGAAATGTACGTACATATTGAACGACGTAATAAATTACACATTACATGCGTAATTATTTAAAATATTACTTTAGATTTAGGCTGGAGCATAGATTTATTATTGGTATTAAATAATCTAAAATTAATATTATAAAATTATTTATCAATCGGTATCAATCTCTGAAATCGTTGTTGCAAGATCTCTCATACTTCTTTTTACATACATTTGTCTTTTTGCATCTTCCACTGCACTAAAATTAAAAAATAAAATAATAGCATATTTTAAACTTACATTATTGATATAGAGTACTTACATTTTTCGGTTTATATACAATTGATATTTTAACTTCGTAATATCTTCTTCAGAGACATTAGTAATTTTGTAAAGGAGGTACTGCAATCCACCAAATAACGATCCAAAAAAACTACCAAATATTGCTCCCGAAACCATGCCTTTAGGTCCTAAAGGAATTTTATATAACGCGCCTGCATACATTCCGCCTACTGTATAATTAAAAATTGACGTTTTATTTTGATAAACTGTCATTAACGTTTGTCCAATACTGTAATCAATGTTCATACTTAATTGTTTAATATTAATAACTAATATGTTATTTTGAACTCTTACATAAATGACGAAGTAAAGAAACCAACTTTTATTCCCCAAATTGTAAAATTTTTTGCGAAACTTAAAATCATATTATCCATTAATTTTCTTTTGGCATCTATGTGACTTGCAAATTGTGTCACACGATTTTTATCTATAAAATCATTCAATGCATATTTGCTTCCTTTAATACCGCCGTATGCACCACCCACAAAAAAACTTGCAAAACTTGATTCCATAATTGATACTAATGTGGGATGTAATTCATTATCGTTACTGAAAAACAATATATATAAATAAATAAATAAATATATATATATATATATATATATATATATGTACATAATATTAATGTCATTTACTTAATTAAATTCAGTATTTATAAATAAAGTAACTTATATTATTTATATAAGTAACTTACTAAGGTTTAAAGATATTTTTTAACCTTTGCATTCCAGTTAAATTCTCATCTATTTCATAAATATCCTTTGTAGAACCTTCGACTTTATCATAAGGACTATCTTGCAAGTTTAAAAAAGGCAAAATAGCTAAAGTCGTCCTTTTTTTAATAATCTTTAACATTTTGATTGTTTTCTAAAACAGCTTCTATCTACATTTATGTTGTAATGAATTTTATGGTAAAATTGAAAACTGATTATCTTCAGTCGATAACATCGAAATGCCATTTTTTTTTTTTTTTTTTTTATAAAATATATTTAAAATTTACGTGAATCTCGTTGAAATTTTTTATATAATTTTTATTTGTGATTGCACACGCCTTTTTACATTATAATGGTCATTTAATAATTTAATCGCTTGCATAATTAAATATACATTAACCTAAAAAATTACATTAAAAACAGTTAACAATAACAATATACAATAATAACAGTTATTTTACTTAATTATTTTATTCATTAGTATATAAATAATATTTGAAAACTTTAATTAAATATAATTCATTGTATTATTAAAACGAATCGATTTATGAAGTAAAAGTAAAATACGAAAATACTAATAAAAATAGTTACAATAAAATCAGCTGACAAATGAATTTTATTTAAAATATGAACGATTCATTGGCACAACTATATTTTCAATTGTATTTTTAATATTTTGCGTTATGCTTTCTTTTCTTCTTAATTATTAATTAATTAATTAGAGACGGAATTTCATGTAATTTTATTTAATTCGTTTGAATTTCTAATCTTCACAGTTTTCATCGAAACAAAATGTAATATATACAAGCTTTTAGTGTAATTGAAAATTGTTAGTTTAGATGAAACTAAGAGAAGGTAAATATAGAGCCATTTATTGGCATCATTGATATCATTAATCGTCGATTAAGCATACGCATCTTTCATTATTAAGTCCAGAACACTCTTATCGTGACGTCTGAAACGATCTAAAAACAACGTTTCGTTAGCCTTGAAAAAATACCGTCCAGCGGTCAGTAGATTCAAGCAAATTCGAGCGAGAAATTCAGTCGATCCTGCGACAATCAAAGTTTCGCGCTTTCTTCAAACTCATTAATTAATTAATTACTCAAGGCCCTAAAAATTAACGCGATGCCGGCCGGTGACCCCCCCCCCCCTATATCGTATTTATTTTCTATTTTCCCGCTGTCTCGTCGTCTGAGACAACGAGATGTCGCGAATGTCGGAATGTCATGGGCTTGCGCGAACTTGGAACCGCGTGCACGTCAATAGGAAAGAGTTCCGCCCCCATTCGAGTACGTAGAAGGGGTTGACGAGGAGGGCGCATGGACCAAACGAGCCCCAACAGGGAGACAGGGCCGTACAAAATCGCGCTCGCCCTCCTCATCACTCTCCCCGTTCTCCAGGCATAAGACACGATTTATGCGAAATATGCTGATACGCGTGTTCGTGTGTGTAAAAACATACGACTGACCTCGTGGCGGATATTATCCTCTTCTATCAATTCGAAAAGAGCCGATTTTTGTGCATGAAAGGGAGGATGAATCGTTCTTTCTCTCGCGTGCATTTTAATTGCCAGTGACATTTTTCATTCGTTCGTTTGCTAATTCGCTGTTTGATTTTCGACAACGAGAGCAAGAATATTAAGCACTAAATGCTAGTCGTTAAGTGATAATTATTCGTTAGCTATAAATGGTATTTTCAGGCGCTTTGTAAATATATACTTAGTTTCGAATTGTAGAAAATTTTTTATCTTCATAAACAAATTCACCGAATGTGCCATCGTTAGCTAATTATATATTTTTTATTTAACAAACGTCCAAAAATATACGGATAATTTGTTAAGCCTCGTCTTTATTAATTAATTCTATAATCATTTCAATTTAACTGTTGTGAAAACATTCTCTTTTTCAGAAAGGAAACTTTTAATTATCGCCAATTCCTACGTATTATAAAGTTTTCTTTTAAATAAAGAAGTTGTTTAGGCTTTAAGTTTTTATTTGATAATTCGTTACCGAAATTCGTTCGTGAAATTTTTTATGACTTTAATAATGAAGAGCAATAAGTTTTACAATTTTTTTTTTTTTTTTTTTTAAACTTTCCTCACTATATAACAGAGACAATGAAATTGTTCCATTATTCATAATTTCTCTAGCATTTCATTTTCAATGCGTTCACAATATGCTCTAAAAATATATATTAAATCATTTAAATAAGATTTTCTTTATCGAGAAGAATCCTTTACTCGAGACTTAAAGATTTATTTCTTATTAGACTTTAAAAATATTTTCGTTATTAAATTTTTAGAAAACTTTCAAAAAAAAAATGTTTTTTCTATAGACATTGCTTATATTTAAAGTCTATATAGGATATTCGGCCGAATTATAATAATTATAAATATTGTTAATAAAATTTTTGCGAATTAATTTTTTGAAAAATTAAATTCCGAGGGATAGAATTATACTAAATCTACATATTATTTGTGTCTGTAAATGCAAATGCATCTCCGCATACATTATACTTATAATATATAATTTTGTTTTATATTAGAATTAGAATGAACGCAATATTTTAGAATAATGCAAATTTATTTATCCTTCATTCAATTTTTATGTTCAATTTTATTATTGATTTCGACACTTCTTTTTTTAATATTCTGTAATATTTTAAAATAACATTGTGTATATATGTATATTCCAAATTCGTACTGTAAGAATGAAATAAAATTACTTTTTTATTTATTCATTTATTTTTTAAATTAAGCAGTGAGTCGAGTCTTTTACCTTACTTTGCATTTTTATTCGAGACATCTTTAATAATTCAATTGTACTCTGTTCTAAAATAGTGATTCCAAAGCTTTGTATTATTCTATTCATCGTCAAATCTTTTAGATTTGGTCATAAGATTTACTCGGCTACACGTTAGTCCTTCTTATCTATTCTTAAATCAAGTTATTTCAATTATGACCACTGAATTTTTTCCGATAATATCAGGCTCTATTTTTACTAAAAATTCTATTACACCCGAGAAAGATTAAAAAAAACATTTATGAAATATTTGTTGTTAGTTCTTAGGTTTTAATGAGATGTTGGATTGTCTCTGATTAAACCACTTTATTTCCGTCTGAGTCTCTTTCAACTCCAGCACCTTAATCGATTTTTGTAATTTAATTTAACGCATTCAACTTTTTACAATGTAACAGGAATACATTTTGTTACTGGAATACTTTGTTTGTCTCTGATTGTCTTCTACTTCGTATTCTTTATTTATTTTTTTTTTATCGCAATCGCTTTTCGCAAATACTTACTTTTCCTTTTACTGATATTTTTTCCTTACATGTGATTTTTATGGTTACAATATTTTCATTATTATTTATCATTTTATGGTTCTATACTTCTTATAATAAACTTCGATTGATAAAAACACACTTTTTTTGCGATTAGCTTATTCTTCGATCTTTCTTTTTTTTTTTTTGTAGTTCTATTTGCTGATATAATCAGTCTTTCTGAAAAAATTGTGTTTTGATTTAAATACTAATATACTTCTTAATTTAATGCTGAGAAGTAATATAATGATTGTATAATTGAAATTTGCTTTTCCTTCTTTTACTGTATTTTAATTTTTTTAATTATTATTTATTCGTTAAATATTAGATAGATTGTAATATAATTTAAAATAGACCTTTCAATCATAGTAGAATAAAATTAATTAGTACATTTTTATTATAAAATTATTGTTCGTGTTTGTATAGATAATTAGATCAATCGTTTAAATAATGATTTATGACGTGTATTATATATATATATATATATATATATATATATTTTTTTTTTTTTTTTTAAAAATACCGATACCGCTTTATACACTTCTCATTCGGAAAAATTAATAATACTTTTATTTGATGTAAACTTATTTACAATTATTCAAAATTTCTAATAAAAATTAAACTTCAATTTAACCACGTAGATTTAGTAAATAAAAAAATAATATAAATAATGATATTATAATTAAATATTATTAACATAAGTAAAATTAATAGTAGTAACATATATATATATATATATATATATATATATATATATATACATGTTAATAAGAATAATTAATTATAAAACAATTCTTATTTTTAATAAAATAATTTGCACATGTATAAATTATATTTGAGAATAATGCACATTTTATTTATTCATTGATTATTCAAAGTTGATAGATTTAATTATATTTAATTTCTGATAACGAACGTTATTGTATTCAATATTTTGTTACTTATAATGTCACTTAATTTTATCCAATAAAAGTACTAATTAAACATATTGGTAATTAAACATATTATTCGTGTATATTTTAAAACAAGTAAATTTGCAAATAAAAAGGCTCATCTTATACAAAGAAAAAATAACAAAAACATAAACATTTTTTTTAAGATTTTATTTTCATTCGTCACTTGCAATATACGTTTAATATCTTTTTTTAAAACATTTACTAACGATCTAATATTTCTTCAGACAAAGAATGGATGAATTTTTATATTTTTAGCTCTACGAAGCTCAACTTGCACTTGGTTCAAATGTTACTTTCTTTCGTGAAACACCGGAGGGTACTTATAATATAATTTTGTATGAGGATTGTTCATTAAAGATGTTTCCTTAATCCTATTAAAAATTATGGGACATTCATTATTAATTTATTGCGAGTTATTATTAGTTTTTGACCTATCATATATCAGACCATTGTAAAAAGTTTCTTTCAACAGTCATAACTAATATTTGACGTTTCACGTAATCTTTGACGAGAATAACAATTATTAACTAGTTTTATTTAAATTAGAAAAAAAAGACTTCAATCCACTGAATTAGAGAAATTTTAGACTTGCATACATCGGGCTTTTAAAAGTTATTTTTTATAATAGTCTAATAAAACCTGCGAGATATATAAACTTCGACTTTATAAAGTGTTTATGGGATAACATAGTAATTCGTACATTTAAACATACGAAACAAGGAATTATTACGAGCGAGTAGTTTGAAACAATTCAATAAAATTTCATAATTATACATTCACGATTTACGACGTATTTCATAATATATAAAAGTGATTATTAAAAAGTGACGTTAATATGAATTTTATATATTTTTTTTTATAACGTAGTATCAGTGTCACTTTTAGATTGTAATTGATTTACAAAAATAGTAGGTTGACACAATAAATATAAAATGAAAAGGATATTGTAAAGTACACTATTATTAGATAAATAATAGATAATTGCTTAACGTATGAAAAATTTGATAATGCATGTATAACGGAAATCGTTGTAGCAAATTTATAAGTTACATTCTGAAGGGAAAATCATGGTTGGTTACGTGTATTTAGTTTTAGTTTTAGTTGTGGTATTTTAATACATTTTAACTCTGTTAAATTCTTTGCATCAATGCATTTAATTATCAGTATCTATCAATAATGGCAGTTCTCAGAGTTTTATCAAACTGTATATATATATATATATATATATATATAGAAATCATATTTTTTATCAATTAATAACTTTGCTTGAAATTATTTCAAAGTGCTTGTTTCAAGTAACGACAGAATACTTTATGATAAATAGATTAACTAAGATTGGTTTTTTTTCTTTTATGTAAAAGTAATACTCATGACACGAATGAAAATTAAAAAAAAAATGTAAATTAATGGAATATAAATGTCTTAAACAAAAGCCAAAAAATCAATGATCGTGATTGATTAAATTTCGATTTTGTAAAATTTATAAATTTCATTTTAATTATAAAATAAATACATATCGTTTATATAGTTTATTACATATGCGAGAAATGTTTTTTATATTATAAAATAATAATAATAATATATTAAATGTTTTTCAATAAAACTATAATTAACCAAATGAGAAATTTAACTTTTAATTGAAATAACTAATCTAACAACTTTTTTATATAACCGTATTAAAATACAACATAGGAGGAAATTTTGTTTAAAATGGAAGGCTACAATTTTATGTATTTTATGAATATTTATAAAAAGTAAATTAAATATTTTAAGTGTTTCTTAGCAGTATTAAGCTAAAATTTCAGGAATTTTTTACTAAATTTTTCATATGATATAGTATTTGAAAATATTAAATACACTCTTACAAATTATTAAATTCAATTACGATGTTCTCAAATCTAATTTATTTCCTATAGCATATTTAAACAAATATTGAGTTCTTGCGTTTGTTTAGATAACAATAATATTACATAAAAATTAATAGTATAATATTTAATGGAGTATTTTGAATCATTTCGTATCTGATTATTGGCAAAATCCATTGAAAATTATTTGAAATAGAGTAGTGGTTTTTGTTTTCTTGATAAGACATTTGATTGAGAACTATGTAAACACTAAGAATATTAAGGGATATCTTGTGTACTTGAGTCTTTACATTTTTTAATGACAGACGGACTTTAGTAATGAAAAATAAATATTAAATCTATCCATTCGATTATTTTTTCAATCGATTACTTATATTTTTGTAATTTAATTAAGCTTCTAAGAATTTATTTACAGTCGTTAATAATTTACGACTTCCGCCTATTTACCGTGGTAATATTAAGAACATTTTATTTGCAAAGCTTTTTAATATCTTTTTAAGTTTTTTGCGTTGTTTTACTTGGTAAAATTTTATGTAATTAATAATTGTATTATAGTTGAAGCAATCAACCTTGTGTCTCTGAAAACTGTGTTATGTATCCAAGAACAGAAGAGCATAATATCGATTGCTTAAAATTACCTCATCATTTTATGACTTTGGGATAATGAAAGTTAAAAGTACTTTATGCATTATATTTATTAATTTAAGTGATTTTACTCATTTTTTTTTGTTTATATCTTAATAAAAAATTTTGACTAAAAATTCTTTTATATTAATAAGAGAATTTAATTTAATTTACATTTAAATTAGAAAAATTTTTTTTTTAAAGACAATACAATAATTTTATTATAATAATGTAATCATAATTGCATCAAGAATTATATATCAATACTTTTTTTTTTCGTTCTTAAAATATTCATCATATATGTATTTAATAAAATCTAATTCTCAATTGTAAATAATTCTAAAGACTATATATTCCAGTTTATTAAATATTTTTGCATTTATAAATATGCATATGTAGTGGCATAATACATTTTGTCTGATACAATTTGACAACTACGACTACCAAATTATAGTTCGTTTGAACATGTTTTATGCTTGTTCTATCATTATAATATTATCAGAATATTTACAAATAATTCATAACAGCTACTTATATATACATATATATACACATAATTATATTTAAATATTCATACGTACGTGTTATTTTTGTAATTTAAAAGTTGTTGAGTAATTTTTTTTATACATTTACCATGAAGTTATACAGTAGAACGTTTTGTTTAATTAAACTGATTTCATTTAATAAAATAAAAGTGGCTGTGCACGAAAAAAACTACAACAAAAATCATTTATTATATTTCATCTATGCCCAGTCGAAGTAGAATATGAATTAAGATAGAATTTCAGAAAAATCGATGAAAAAATAATTATTAACAGCTTGGTATTATAAAACAAATATTTAGCGGTTTTACAGAATAATAATTTTACACGCACGCACGCATACGCACGCACACGTGCAAAAACAAAAAATAAAATATCATTATTTCGATTATAATTGCTTTTTTAATGACGCCTGAGAATGAAAAATGTAATAAATAATTCTAAAAAAGCAATTTTATTTATGTATCCAAGCTATTTCTGCTCATTTATTATAATAGTTAAAGCGCCTCATAAGAAATTTAATTTTACTATTATTCATCTTTTCAATTTATGAATCATTATTTTGATCATTATTTAATGTTAAATTTGCAATTTATCAATATTAAAGACATTGCAGTTTAATAATGATTATTTACAGTAACTAGACTCTCTTCCCCCCAACCTTTATTTGCTTTTCGATAAACTAATATTTCAAAGTATATTTGATTGGAATGATCGGAATGATGTAACATGACCGTAAGTGGGTGTAAAAGTATCAATCTTCGGCATGTACTGGCTATCTTACGTAAGAAAAATTCGATTGGATAAACGAGTGCCCATCTCATCGTATGTACACATACGCGCGCACCCATACCCATACACATACGCATAGAAAGATGGGGGAAGCATGTAGCGTTGCTGCCTAACAGAAGCTTTACAATGCTCGAGTGATATATAAATAAGGGGGTCAGCTAAATCGAGAGGGAAAAGAGGCTTAACGTAAGGATTCGAGGGAAACGTAGAAGAAAAAGGCATAAGAATATCTCGAAGAAAAATAAATCCCGTAAACGCTTAATGCCGCTTTAATGCCATTAATTTTAGTCTAGTTATCGATGAATATCAATAAATGTTTGGAGTTGTCATGGATTTGTTCACTCGCAAGTATTAAATAATATACATATATATATATATATATATATATATATATATATATATATATATATATATCATTTTGTGATTTAAATATCGTATGGTTATTTGTTAGGAAATATGAAATTCATACGCATTTGTTCGTTTTTACGGCTACAGCTTAGAAAGGGACACTTAAGAATACAAAGATAGGGGCCATAATTTATTACGAGGCAAATAGTACGAGAGAATTTAGCAAAGTTTAGAGCATTTTTCATAAGTTATCGGAGGTAGGTCCAACAGTCTTTAGACTTTGCCATTTTGCTGAAAAGAAAGCACAATACAGTTAAGTCAGCCCACGACGATTATTTATTTTATCCGTCTTGTCAAAGACAAGTGTTAAAACGTACTCGTATCACTCCCCTTCCCCCTCCCCCCTTCCCCATCCCCTCCTTCCCACAATCATACCTTCTCCCTGACCATTCTCTAAGCAATTGACAGGTGCATAGAGAGCTTCAGTAGCGATAGGATATGAAAGGAGCGTGTCATATAGTTCACGTTGCTCGGGCTTAAGATGAAAATAATGAAGCTGCGTTTCGTGGCTCGTCGGCGACTTTAACGGCCCAACTTGATATCCTTGATAAATCTTATTATTATCCTTCGCGTCTATGGATTGACATTTGTAACGTTGGCCGTGGCGGTGGCATCATCGTCGAGGGTAGATAGATAAATAGATAGATAGATAGATAGATAGAGAGAGATAGAGATGGAGATAGAGAGAGAGAGAGAGAGAGAGAGAGAGAGAGAGAGAGTGAGTGAGTGAGCAAAGGCGAGTGTTTAATCGGTGGCGGGGGTGCGACGCCGGCCGTCGTATATTTGCGTCTGGGTGAAAGTGAGCCCCGTTTGGAGCCCCCGTTTGGAGCCCCCGTTTGGAGCCATCTGGCGCTACGGCCTTGGCCCAGAGTGGCGGTGGGGCTGGCGCAGGCGCAGCCGGGTACGGCGTTGGCGCGGGGAGGGTCGATCTCTCGCGGACCGCGCGTCCCCAGGACGAGCGAGTGTCGCGTCGCGGGCGGAGCCTCCCGGTGCGTGCCTCGTCCTGTGACGTTCGCGTGTGTGCCTCGCGGGAGTCCGAGGCGCGGGGATGCGGGGCTTGCCCCAGTGACTCGCCCCAGTCCTCGGGCCCCGGACGGGCCGGCAGGAGCTCGAGCGAGGCCATAGGGCCCGAATATTCCTATCGATTATCCGGGTGAGGCGCGCGCACCAGCGCGGCAACGTGCTGCACCTGTGGACGCCGAGGACACCCCACGAGGGCTTCGCTTAGAGCCGGGACCGTGGCTCCGGGACTAGAGGCGCGAGCCTCGAACTTCGACTGGGACTACTGAGCGGTGCGGACCGACCGGACGCTTGGTGAGTTGGCGATCCACCGGGCCCCGAAGATGGGGGCTCGCACTCCCCTGAGCTTCCCCAACTCGGACAATATCGCGTCTCAGCCGTGACGCTCGTGTCGACGATCGAGTAAACATTATCCCGAGTAGCTGTTTTACTGCGCTCCCCCCTCCCCCTCCCCCTCCC
>NW_011948426.1:4080189-4106532 GCF_000503995.2 Ceratosolen solmsi marchali | reverse complement strand
GATTTCCATTCTGAAAAATTTGATTTTACTTAATCACCGTACTATTACGGCACTCGAAAGTCTAAAGTGCGCCAGGAAAATTGAATTTTGCGTCACCCCCAAGTTTAACTAATAACCTGGCCGCTAGTATTATTTTTTCTTTTTTTTTTTCTTTTCTTTTTCTTTTTTTTTTCTTCTTTTTTTCCCTTTTTCTTTTCTTTTTTTTTCCTTTTTTCTTCTTTCTAAAATAGAAATAGTTTCACTTACTGCCTTTCCACCACAATATCTCCAGAGACATTAAAAACAAAGTCATTAAAAGAATTTTTGTTCGCCCCTCGAATGTAGCAAACTTTGATAAAAATAATTAACTCAAAGTTTTTCGCTCAAAGCTGTTGGCTTCGAAGCTCCTCGCCATTTTTCCGAGAATCTCAAGTGCACCTTTCAGAAATTCATCTTATACTTGCTTACTTATGATTGAGTTTACAGTTATCCACTTGATTATGCTTTGCAGCTGAGTAAGCTCAATATAGATAAGGAAATAGATTAGATGAGAAGTATTTTAGCCATTAACCGAACTCCTTCGCGACTTTTACGAAAGAACGTTTCACCTGGCAACTTTAGAAATTGTTTGGAAAGTTTTACATATTAATTTACGCAATATATCGTTAAATTTTATGTTTTAGTTTTCTCTCTCAACGAGGGTTTATAAGTTACTTATTGTCCATCTAGTGTACTCGGCACGATCAGGTATATTCACGCACCTGTGCATCTTTAAATATCGTAAGGTGAAAAATAAAGAGCACAGATAAAAATTATCCAGTAATCCATCGTCCATGAAGAGTGAGAAAGAACGATGGCAATTATTCTCTATTTTGAAATTCAACTATTATCTCCTATAAAAATAATAACAATAGCAACTATTACTACTACTACTACTACTAATACTAATACTACTACTACTATTATTATTATTATTATTATTATTATTATTATTATTGTTATTATTGTTATTATTATTGTTATTATTATCATTGTATTATGTAAATATTACACTTATAGACATTATACGCGATTGTCTATTTATCTTTGTGTTCGTTGTGCATACAAAATTAACAAATTTGATTTATTTTTCACTCGCATTTTATCGCGCATTACGTAGATTTAATGCATTCGCTGTATACTTAGTTTTGAAATTTAATTTTTAATGTACATCGAGTGAAAAAATTGCTCGAGAATAACAAATATTAAATCGATATTATTAGGATTGGAATAAATACCAATGGAGAGTAGGACGAAACACTTTTCTTTTAACTTCCAATGATTATTCGTATACTATATTATAAAGAGAGTGGTATTGTAGTGATAAGAGAGAAAATTTATTTCTAAAAATTTAAAACAAATTTCTAATTACGTCGTTGTCTCAAATTGTCATAAAGGATAATTTTTTGTCTCTGTGCGAATAAATTTCATAATTATTTATCGGATGATTGTTTTTATGTGTTTTTTGTGTTTTCTTTTGTTTTGCTTCTTAAGCTCTATTATTTCTTTGCATCATTATAAAATGTTTCAATCTTAAACGGCATCGTATGAAGCTACGTACTAACTTTCTTCATCTTTTCAGATTTGACCTTTTAGCCTATTTTTTTAATAAAGATTGGGTCTATTTAAGACGTTATTTACGACGCGAATAGAATGGCTTAATTGTTTAACCGCAAAAATTGTTATGTATCACGATGCTTAATAATTTATTTTAATTTCAATTAATTTGAGCCAATCGTCGGAATGAACGTACTGTAGTTGGCCGAAAAGATTTATAAATTTTTTAATTCGAACGAGATCGAGCGTAAATAACTATTTGAGAACTTTTCCCTAAACGCGATTGCTTCGTGGCAATATTAAGGAGTAGAGACTACACATATAGGATATGTTTGAGACTTTACTATCGCTTGTTACGCATCACTTACATAGGATTAATAATTTTTTAGAAATTTCATTTTTACATTAAAAAATATTGCTATAAGAGACGCGACCAAAGTCGTAAAATATTTTAAGTAGAATAAACACGGTTTTGTAAGGCAGGCGCATATGTCTGTAAACGACACGTCCTTTCACGCAAGGTCGTTGAATTCTCTCTTCTCTATCCTTCTCTCTCTCTCTCCCCTCTCCCCCCTCTCTCCACTCTCTCCCCCCTCTCTCTCTCTAAGATTAAATTAATATTTCATCGCGACGTTAGACGTAACGTGCATTCACATGTCAGCGCACTTTGCTCGAACTGCCCTCCATTCCATACATAACATCGTCGCAATTTTCAAAAGCTTCAATAGTCACGTCCAACTAGTGATAAAGTAGCGCTATACGTTCGCAGAGTTCGTCTGCGCAAAAACAGATAAAACCCCATGGGCGGGCGCTTTATGGCGAATTGTAAAACAAAGATAAAGTAGCAGTGAACGCGAGCAGATCCATTTTTGAGAATGACTCTCGTCCGGACGGTTCGCACTCGCGTCGCAAGTCACCGCCGAGGAGGCAACAGTCGCTCTTCACAAAGGCCGTTGAGTGGAAAAAGGGCAAAAGAGCAACTCGGGGCCATTGCACCCCGACAGTGGCAGCTGCCTCCGAAGTGCCAGTTGACGAGTGTCGACTCTTTGTTCCTCCAGGGCAGCGCCAAAAGAAGCCAAGTGCCGCTCTCCGTTCCCAGCCATGCAATCTCCGTTGTATTGTTCCACGCGGCTTTGCGCGCAAAGGATCATTAATTTGCCAGCCACACGCTTGATCTAATATCCCGAGATATATTCCGGGGTGAAAGGTTGATTTGAAAGTGTCGCGTAAATGCACATAGACGGCTCGCGTAATCCTCGTTCCCGACGACTTTCTCTCGGCTAATTGCGGCTCGCGTTTTATTCGCCTCCGACATTCAAGATTATTTCCGTATTGTTGTAATAGTGGACTGCGACGTTTTTGTCGTCCTTTTAAAAATAATGTCTCGGATAATGGGATGACAGAATAATCTGTTATCGATTTCTCGGCGATAAATGTTTGAAAGACTATATGCCTTTACGTGGCATGAGCGAGCGAGCGAGCGAACGTTTGTTTCTTTATGGTTTTCGTCGTTATCTTTTTTTCATTTTTTCTTTTGGTTAATTTTATTTCTTTTTCATGAATAAGCATTGGAAAAATGTAAGAGCTAATGAAAATTTCAGTATCTAAATTCAGCATTGTCTGTGCGCACGTATTACATAAATAAAAGCTCGTCGTTCTCTTGAGTCATTGTCTTTTGAATTTTTCAATTCATATAATATGCTCGGCAGTTAATAGATGACTAGCAATTTATAATAATTATTTCGCAAACTTGTTTATTTATAAATTTTCAAGTGCGCTGAAAATATAATGCCTTATTATTATACAAAAATTTTTTATCGCTAAAATGTTACCTTTCTCTCTCTTACCTTTACCGGCATATTACCGTTAATGACACGAGTAATAACATATAATTTTGGTAAATCAGCAAGTAAAGTAGAAGACTCCAACTCAAAATAATTTACATTCTTTTCCATGAAAACATTAAAATGTTATTACGCTTTTATTCTTAATACAGATAGTCATCGAACGAAATCAAGTATTATGATAAACATTTTTATTCCAGCATGAAGAATTTAGTAAATTAAAATGCCTATTTAATTCAAATGCAATGTAATATGATCGAAATCTATGAAATTATTTATGATATCTACACATTTCATTATCAAATATAACTGTAAAATTGTTTCCTACGTAATCTTATTTATTTTAGGTGAGGTCTTTTTCAATTTACCATTGAAATTTAGTTGACGATATGCTAATGTGATTGTAAATGTAGTTTATGTTTCATTTAATTCAGTTGATTGTCCAAAGTTATGGAACATTAAATTTCTATATCATTTTCTATTTTCCGCAATTCACCATTATAAATGTTTATTATACACATTTGCGAAGGATTATTGTCCACAAATTAAAATTACAATTGTCTAGAAGAAATTAGATACGATAGTCGATCTATCGTTGAAACATATTTTTTATACGTTTCCATATTTATTATGTTTTCAAGTTTTACATGAAATTCGCAAAAAATTAGATTTGAAACGACTGTTGTAATTAATTTAAAAAAAAAAAACTAACATTTTGTAAACATTTAAGATATTAATTAAAAGTAAATGGATTTTTATTAAACTATTCCTTAGAATCATAATTGTATATTTAAAATACCAAAAATTTAATTCTCCGAGGCGTAATTAGTATTTAGAATGTTTTTTATTTTTATTGCGCAATTGAAGTAACTTTTATGAATATGTGTAAATCTAATGAAAAAAGTTAATATAATATCTTTAGCTTGAAACAAATTGATTTTCATATATTAATTGAAAGTCATAATGAATATCATTTTTATAGTTTTATAAATAAAACGTCTAATGTAATAAGTTTAAGAAATTAAACGGCCAATGAAAAATAAATAATTTTATAATACAATAAGGGCTTGTGTTACATAATAAGAAAGTTGTGTATTAAAAGTGCATTGTTATACATGAAATTTCATTATATTCGATATATTTGGCAAACACATATATTATTATTATTAATATGCAAATTATTATTTGCTAAGAAAGTATAATAATTATAATCCAGTAAAATTTTCTTACTCAGCTTAAAATTTAGATATTTAAAATTTAGGAGATTGAAATGTTGGTATTTAGAAAAATTGTAAAGGGTAACGAGATATAATTTGAACGGCTTGGTTCAATTAAGTGCGAAGTACTTTGAGTGTCAGTTTCGTAAATTATTGCATTTTTAAAATTTGAATTGTTTTTTTTTTTTAGGAATATGTTAAGCCGGAGTTAGTGTAGGATACAAATTATAAAGATAAATTAAAATTTATACTATAGAAGTGTCTTCTATGTTACCAAGTTACACATCGTGCTTTCACTGTGATTTTTTTGAGAAAGTTGGAATTTAAATTTGATGTATCCTATCAGGTAGTTATTTTATGCTCAAATGTAAATTCATTATCTAGATTTATGGCAGCAGTTTCATGATTTAACATTTTAATAAAAAAAAAATCTTTAATCTTACATTTAATTTCATTTTTATACTCAAAATAATATTACGTTCTTACAAAATAATATTACGTTACGTGTTCCATTATTATTATACCTTCAAGTAAATGAAAAAGCGACATAAACTCGTCACATATTTAATACAGAATAATTTTAGGGTCAATTACAAATAACTGTTTTTTTTTAAGTTGTAATATTTACTTCAGTCATGCATAAATACTATTAAGAGATTATTGAACCTTACGAGTTAAAAAAATTACAATATTGTCGTAAACTGCTTATAATAGGCAGTAATCGCTAGTTAAAGTTGAAAAGTAATGAAACAAATGTAAAAGCTCCTAAAAGATATTAATTGTCAGGCTGTTAATACAGCAACGTTTGGTCCTATCTAATCATTAGAGTTTTATCGAGTAGTGAGAGAGTAATTCCACGAGTACTTGACAAAGAAGTTGTGAGAGATAGACGATCGCGCAGGTACAAATCAATGGTATGAAGTTACGAGAGGACTAGGTTATTATGAATTGAGAGCCATTGGTGTCGATTAATACCAGTTGACGTGAGTTTCGATTGCGACACGAGCATTGACGAGGGATGCACGAAGTGGAAATTATCCTCAGGCGATTTTACGATCGTCGGAAAATGAACGAGTCACTCGTGTCTGCTTTCCCACCACTGACTCCAGAAAATTGTGTGCTACGGACGTCGCTCGTCTCTTTGGCTTCCGCTTCCTTTCTTCTCTCTCTCTCTCTCTCTCTCTCTCTCTCTCTCACTCTCTTTCTCTCTCAATCTCCCCTCTTTTGGATCCCGGCCGCTTCTACGTCATTCGTCCATCCACCCCCCTCCCCCCCCCTTCTTTGCGAAATTATCGATGAATCGATAGTAAAATAATTGCCTTTAAGACACTTATGCTTGATTATCTTGGAAAACTTGTAATCGAGGAAGAAGAAAATAGCTTATGTAAAAGTAAACTCGGTATTTTTATACAAAAATCACGAGCTGTATAATATAAACAATATACACGAATATTTATTATTGCAGAGTAACAATAAAAACTTTGCTAAAAATTGGGAACTTTATTTACGTTTCAAGTGCTACTCCTTTCAATTTTTCTATTCAAAGTGATTCGTATGCGGTAAAATTGTATTCCTGAAAAATATACTCATTTTACATGATATTACAATGTTTTTTTCGCTCGTATTTCTCCGACGAGTAAGAAAAGCTTGCTTTCACCGACAAGTCAAGCTTACTTATTACGCTTATTATTTTGAAGCGGCAAAATTTTGCATTTCAAACTTACAGTTAAATTCAATAAAATCCACATGCTACGTCAGACAGGCTATTTACGCCCAGTCAGCTTTAAGCGATTACTGTCTCATTCTATTTCTTAGAGACTGTATTTTGTCTACTATCATTACATTAATATCTCGTTAAAATAAGCCGTTACCGCACAGAGGATAATACAAAGCCGGTGAAGGCAAATCATTAGCTTGGTGTAGAGTGTAAAAGGGTCGACGAGTAGGTCAACCCAGTCAGAAAGAGATTAAATCGTTTGGCCAAGTTCCCGCGAATCCGACGTACGTCAAGATCGAAAACCCGGCATTAAGGATTCGTAAGCGAGAGGTCAGTAGTCAACAGTGTGCCAATGAGTATTGAAAGGAGCGCCGTGAAAGAAAGTGGGCAAGGGCGTCGCTTTAAATATTCTTGGAGTCGCGCGTCGAGCGAAAATAGATGAGGTCGACCGCGAAGGCTGGCAGCGCGGCGCTCCCCTTCCTCCAGCGTATCCGAGAAGTTCGTGGCCAAAGTTACGAGCCTTCCTGAAATCCTCGACGTTTCACAGGTCCGCTTTCCCTCCTCGTCCTACCCAATTCTCATCTCGTCACGCATCCTCCCCCCCCCCCCCCGCCCCCCCCCCCCCCCCCCCCAATGCATCCATCCCCATCGCCTCACCGTCCGGCCATCATTAAAATCGGGCAGTTTTCGATCAGTGCCGGGATAGCGCTGACCTGGTTCGGCACCTCGACTCCGGCCGCCGTCACCACCGCTGCCACCACCGCTGCCACCACCGCTGCCACCACCGCCGCCTCAGCCACTACCGTCGCCTCCTGCGGCAGCTGGGCGAAGCAGCCGCTGCGCGTTCGTGTCAGCGGTCTCAGTTGCTGACCCCGATAGCATCGAAGGGCTCCCGACGCCATCGAACGGGCGCAGGTTCCGCCGGCTTCCATAATAAATGGGATTTTCGGAATGCGTGTATCGGGAAGCGGAGGTAAGCCTGCGCGACCGCGAATCTGGGACGCTTTCAGGGGCCATTGGGGGTAAGGGCACTACTACTTTGCCAATATTACATACCAATATGCGATTATGGCTTCCTGTTTGCTGACGCAAAAAATAAGCTTTTTTATCCTTATTCGGATTGTCACGCTTTGCCGATTATAAATGACAAGAGACTTGGCGTGATTATCTCATTTCTCATGTTATCTCGAATAATGAATCCGTCAATTAAGTCGTTTCGATGCTTCAGTAGTTTGTTTCGTTGGGATTTTTTGTTTTTAACGAATTGCCCATTAAATTTCATTATTTACCTCTATTGTTCACAGTATTTTGTGAATACTGAGAAAATGTATTTAGAAGCATTTATTTAGATATATAAGAGATTTTTATAGAGATTGAACGCTGATTTACATAAAATTTGTTAATATATAATCCAATATATAATGTAATTTATCAAGAAATAGACGTAGAGTTTTAACATATGATCTATTAAAACACCTCAAATTTGCAAATTTATTTATTAATTTAAAGCTATTTTTGCCAAAAATATGAATATATATATATATATATATATTTTTTTTTTAAACATACGGTAAACTACTCGAACGATCAGCAAACAACACACACACACACACACACACACATGGCTTTCTTTAACAAATTTTTAAGTACGCGATATTGATAAAATGATCGTTCGTAGAATTGGAAAAAGTTGCCGAATCGTGAACGAGATTATCTACAAGATAGTCCAGGCAAGCTCGGTGATTAAGTAATTTTGGTCCGACTCCACTATAATTACTACAAAATATATCGAATTAATCGTCGAATAATGAATGGCGACGAATCAAGGCAATAAAACGGCCTCTGCAGGCTTGCATGGAAATATAAATGATGGAAATTATTTGAAAGCCGAGGTTGAAAAATAGCGAATATTGGAAAATCGTCTTGCAAAGCTTATTCAATATACTTTAAACTTCCGTGTAAGTTATTGCGGAATTTAGATCGCTGAAGTCTAGCGCTGACGAGCTTTATTCAGTCATTTATTTCAGCTTTATTTCACTGTCGTGTCAAGTAGCTCTTACTTCTAAGCAACCCGTCCAAAGTACATATCACGTTTATAATAAAAAGCGCCATATTTTGAAAGAGGCACCGACCTCCCAAATTCGAGTCAGGGGTAAAGTTTAAAAAACCAAAAAAAAAACAAAAAAAAAAAACAATAAGATAAATGGATGAGCTAAGGGGAAGAATAGGTCAGCGATAGTGTTCCTATGAAACGTCGATGCGACGATGTGGGAGGCGCGGTGGTGCCCGACAGTAGTTCCATGTCGTTTCCAAGCATACCATCGTTCGCAGGCTTATCAATGGTCGTGATTGGCGCGGGACCAAGAGACATCCCTAATAATGTCATGAAATCTCAAAGAGCCCGAGAGGCCGCGCGCGCCTGCCTGGCCTGTTGCGCTCGAGTGGCCTGTAAAAGTGGTGGACGGGAGGGCGCGTGGCGCTGTCCGAGAGGAGGAGGAACACGCGGTGGCATACATCGTAGAGCTTTCTATACGTATTCGAAGTCTGTTGATGGGTTCTCTGGCTCTTGAAACTATACATCCTAGGATCGAGTGTCGAAGCTACCGTCACCACCCACCCACCCTACGGCCGCTCACCTATTCAGCTAAGCACCTTTCATGTCTTGCCCTAATGCACTTACAAGCGCCGACTATAGTCATAGCTCTCTGGAATTTTTTTCTCATTATTATACATACGTCACTGATTATATTCGCGGCTTTACACTCTTATTTAGAGGAATATGTTTGCCGATATATGTGGCGCCACTGGATTATACGTGGCCCCGAGCACTTTACTTATACTTAAACACTTGTGAGTCTTGAATTTTTTTTTTTTTTTTTTTTTTTTTTTTTATCTATATTTAAAGCCTTACATCGAAGAGAAAATAGATTAATAAGCTAAGTGAATTATTAAGCTAAGCGACATGGCTTACTTTAACAAATTATCAGCATCGAAGGAGAAAAGAGGTAATGCGGCGCTAACGGTAATTATTACTATTCCGCTGCAAATTTTTACACGATTGAAAGATCGTTTTTTCTGCTAAATAATTCAGTTAGACGGTACGCTGTGTGTGTGTGTGTGTGTGTGTGTGTGTGTGTGTGTGTGTGTGTGTGTGAGAGAGAGAGAGAGAGAGAGAGAGAGAGAGAGGTAGGTAGAGAATGATTGCAACTTAAGTAGCTCAAGAATAATTATTGTTCGTATTATATGTTTACTACACTGGCTAAAGCTACATTCTCACAATGTGCATTTAAAGTAAACATCTAGAAATTTATGAAGGAAGAGATAATTAAAATTCCTCTGCCAAGATAATTTTTAGCATATATACGTTTTACTCTGAATTCAAATTATAATGATGTTGCTGATTTGAATTTCAAAACTGGCAACGGCCAATGTAACTTTGTAATAAAAAGAAAGGGACGTAAAACTTTGTGCGGCTTTCTATGATCAAACAATTGATAAGACCTCCTTTTTCAATTGGATTTAGTGATTACATTAACAATAAAGGGACATTTTTAATAGCATTACGCGTTAAATTCAAAGCTTAAATCGTGAAATAATTCAGTTACAACGAATATTTTTCAATGTTTCGCTACTTCACTCCTTTGCACAAGATTCCATATTTTGATTTTAAATTACAATCGAAGTATTTACTTCTTCTATAATGAAATGACTAAATTTTTTTTCATCTACATGATTTTCTTGTACGAATGTAATATAAATTTTGTAATACAAATATACAAATTATAATACAATATATATAAAAATAGATTATTCATAAAATAATTATTTAGTTGCAAGAAAACGATAAAGTTAATTAAATAGACAATTGTAAACGATATTATTATATTATTATATGAAATATCATATATCATTCATTAATATAATGCTGTGGATTAATATATAATATAAAATATTTAGAAGATATTATTGTTTACAATTTAAACAAATTTTCTTAAGTTCCTTAATGAATAATTATAAAGTGTGCTATTATTATATTTATTATTCTATATTATACTACGTATAAGTAAAGATTTAATGTAATATTGTGTGAAATGCTTATTTTTCATTACTTTAATACTTTCCTTTTGAAAAAAAAAATTTTTTTTATCTATATTCGCATTGCATTGATTCGTATTATTAAAACATATTTGTTTTATATGTATAATTATTATGAATAAGCTGAAAATAAATGTATTAATAAATATATTAATTTATCTCAACAATATTTGCTTATTTATAAATTATATTATCGTACGAAATCATATTTTTATTTTTTTTTTATTAAGAATCACAGACAATTGTTAAATTTTAATGGATACAATAGTTTTTCCTTTTAATTCTTGAATTGTCTAAGTATTTTGAGTAACTATAACATTACCATAATATTAAAGATTGTTGTAATGAAATTAATGAAAACTAAAAACAATAAAGATTAAACGTACGATGGTTACTTTTTAATTTCTTTACTGTAACCCATGAATTTACCCAATATATTATCGATAATTTTTCTGGTTTAATTTTAGTTATTATAATTATATTATTATTTTCTTTTATAATAAAGCATAATATGAAAATAAGGGAAAAGCATATCTGGAATATTCTATTTTTGCTATTGATGCTCTGAATCTTGCTTTATTCTTACTATGAATAGTCGTTATATAATAGTTGCCGAGCAAAACTGTATGCTGACATACATAAGCCATACAAATGACAATAAATAATCTAATAGTTTTATATTTACAAAACAACAGCGATTTCATAATATAATTTTTTACTTACTATGTTTCTTAATTGTTGATATTTTTTAATTCCAGAGTTATACGTGACGATTAACTATTCAACAAACATATTGTTTGTAAATTATAATTATTTTTTTTATATACATTATGTATGGTTTAAGTAGCAATAAGTTTTCCAAGTTGAAAAAGTGGAATATTATTTTCACAATCTTTACGTTATTATTAAATTTATTATTTCTTGACGATTGATTATTTATGTATTCGGTAATTCAGTACTATGATCAATACTTCGTAATTATTCATCTTTGCTTCGAGCTGTATTATCTTAAAACTTTAAGCCTGGTAAACACAAGTTTAAGCAATTGTCTCGAATGCACAGAAATTTAGGGGAAAAAGTCAAGAACCGTCAGGTGCGCATAGTACGAAGTTACGATATTCAGAATGAAATCTTAATAGAGTTAATGTTGCAATGTTGACTCTATTCCGAGAACTTCAAATAGAATTCGAAATCACAGCGGTGCCATTGTACAGTGAAGACTCAATATTATTAATGTGTAAGGCAACAATAATTCGAGGATTTAACTTTAAATGTTGACATTGATTTAAATTAAAAATCAATTTGTGCATGAATTCTTGCAAATAATAAACGTTTTTATATCTTTATATTTTATAGTAGATTCGCAAATATATGAAAATTGTTTATTACGATTGCCTACAAAGTTACTCCGAATGAATCTTGGAAAGATAATTATAAAGGAATAAAGATATTTGATGCTCGTAAGTTATTATCACAATTTGTAATATTAGAGAGCTAAATCCCGACAAATTGTACTTTATTCAACAATCGTAACTAATGAATGTATTATTGTATCAAATTAAAATTATTAATAATAAATAAATAAAATCCAGGATACATTTTATGAATTGAAAATAGAAATAAATAATGTCTGGGCACTGTGAGTAATTTTTCTTGTAATATTAACTAAACTGATATTTATGATGAATATCATAATATTTTATTATAAATAAATATAATATTGGATCGGCGAATGATATAAAGGTTTATTGCGAAAAGGGAAAAATCACGCAGACTGTTAAACTTAATATTGTGCAAAACTCGCGTTTATAAATATACATTTATTTTTCATTGTCTATGTGTAAATTATACGTCAGCATTATGCTTCATGGCTCATAAAAATATCAAATTATTCGTGTACTTCCACGTAAATTATTTTATCCTTTTTCTTTATTACTTTACGTATATGTTGTTTCTTCATCTATTCGTATATCGGTTGTGATGAAAAATTCAGTAGGTTTGTTTAGAATACCCTGTTATTCAAAATACATTTACTCAATAGAATTTTCAAAAATTGGACGAGAATCGAGCGAGGAGCTCGAATATTTTTATTTGAAATATCGATGCTCGCCGAATATCTTAAAATGTGACTGCAATCTTGACAACGGAAATTTTTTTAAAATCTTGAAACTTAGTATCATGTACGTATGTATTGGTTCAATTTATTAAAGAAATTATTTTCATCGCGCATGTGGAATTACAAAGTGAGCAAAAATCAATGCTCTTTAAAAAAAAAATGTTAACGTTGGCATAATTTTATAATTCAAATATTTTTCACGTTTCAGATACATTAATGACTTGACGTACGTAACATACTTCGTAATTACGCAAAAATATAAAGTCATAGTTATTCATTTCGTTTCATCAGTGCATTTCATAGCGAGTAAAGTAAAATTTGAAAGTCGTTTATCTGACAGCCTCTTTCTCTCTCTCTCTCTCTCTCTCTCTCTCTCTCTCTCTCTCGGTATAACAATTATTTCAAAGTTCAGTACTGTTTTCATGAATATTAAATAATAACTAATCGTAGTACAGCTCCCTCGAAATTACATCGAAGCACACTGTAGTCGTTATAATTACAAATTTTCGAATAAAAGATGAGATGATTTTTTAAGCAGTTTATACGAGAATTTTAGTAAAAATTTAATTTCCAGTGTTTGTTATTCACTAGTTTTAATAGCACGTTGGTTTGATGAAGAATAATATTAAAAATATATTGACAATATTAGATTTTATCCATAAGTAGCTTTATATGTAAGATGCTAAAACAATAATCATTAACTTTCAAAAGTAACGTTTATATTTGTGCAAATAAATGTGCTTTTTTTTTTTAATATTACCATTAAGATTTTTAAAATTTATTAAAATATCTATAATATATTGTTAAAGCGATTCTTATAAATATATCAGTTTAAATATGTAATTACAAAATTCTTATTATAAATTATTATTTGTAATCAAAATAATATTTGTAATAACTAGATATTCCATTTATTTAGAATAGCTTATTACAATTTACTAAGATTTAATCGCGATTTAATGTTAATTATTAAATAAATATTTCATTTAAAAACCATAAATAACTGGCCGTATTATAAACATAAAATCTTATGGAAATAGAAATAAATTTCATTTAATAACTACAACGGTAGAAACAACAACAACGATAACAATAATAACGGCAACAAGAATAAAAATAATAAAAATACTGTAATTACCGTTGCGTCTACTATAATCGTTGAGATCAGCCTCATCATTATATCTATGATTGTTACAATTATTATTATTATTATTATTATTATTACTAGTGGTACAAGTATTATTACCGTTTTCTTACGAGGGCCACCAACTTTGTACATTGCGAGACGTGTAAAATTGACTCACTAAACAACTAACCCTGATCTACTCCCGATGTAGTTTGGCTTTGATCTGCTTACGCATAACTTTGATGGAATCCAATTATTTACATTTTTTTCGTTCCGTTGGGTAATACGGTAAACTTGGAATGAGATAATCGATTAGCGTAGTTTGCTGACTCGGTATCAATGCTCACGTAATAGTTATATTGTACCATCACTGCAATCGCTAACGTTACTATTATTATTACGTAAATTACTGGCACTATTACTACTAAAGATACTAAAAGGAAGGCAATTAATGTGTTTAGTGAAATAAAAATAGTGTGCGCAGTTCATTGTTTTTCCTTTTCCTATCTTTTTTTCTATTCTTTTTGAGATATTTTATTAACAATTCTTCTGGTCAGTGCTCTAATACAGATATAAATTGATAAAGTTGTCGTGACATTAAACATTTTAAACGCTTTAATTAGTACAATTTAACTCGCAAACAAGGATTTAAAGATACCGTCACGCTACACATTGAGAGAAATTACACAAGAAATTACACGAGCAGCTTGTGAGGCTAAGGTTGAAATTTCTTTTAATGGTACATCGATTTTGCATTTGGTTACCTGAAAGCTTCAAGCTTTCAATAATCTACGTATTGATATTTATGCGCGCGCGCGCGCACACACACACACGCACACACACACACACACACACACACATATATATATGATGTTTCGAGAGTAAAAACGCCACCTTTCACTATTCACATATAAAGCAATGACTAGTACTGTCACTAAATAAATAGTACTTTTTCCGATAAAGCGAGAGCTTTTATTATTAAAATTTCATTCCTTCAAGTACGTATATAAATCCGAACATATACACACGTACGTTTATTTATTTTAAGCCTAGTCGATGTTTTTTCTACTCTTTACAAAGTAAGGAGACTCAACAGATTGAAATTTATGCTGAATGAAAAAAAAGAAAAGAAAAGAAAAGAATTTATACTTGTTTCAAGGATTCATAAATGTGTGCACAAATTTGCTTGGTCACTTAGAGAATAGTTTTTGTATTTCAACAGTTAATTAAACGGCGAATAATCCAAGGTGATTAAAAGTTTTTAATTCAGATTAGTTGAGTAGCATTACAACGTATCGTTATTTTTCTTAAATTAGAGGATGACCTAAATCTAGATAAGATTGTCGCAAAGGCTTGTCTACCATCACTGAATATTACTAATAATTCACTCTTATATTTTTAAATACTAATATAAACAGAAAAAATAAATAATAATAAGGTAAAAGAAAAACAACAACAACAATAATAATCATAATAACAATGATAATAATAAACATGCGGTATCGTGTTATTGTCGAGAATTTTAAGAAAGTTTATTTCATTTTTATTCACTAGTTTTTCATTAATAAGGCAAATTGTCATTAGATATAAAAAAAAGTTGAACTATTTTCAGGATCTTTTCGAACATTTTTCAACTAGAAAAAATGACATTACAATATTTTTATAAATAGAGCATGAAATTTAACGAACAAAAAAACTTTATTCACTATTTAAACATTGTGATAGCAGCCTTTAGTTCATTATTAGATAACTTAGGGTAAAAATAGCCTGCCATTTGCAAATCAACTTGAAAACTTGATTAGCGATAAATTGCCACTCGTTTCTATCCCCCACATCCATAAACCAAAAAGAAATTACTAACACATAGTATAACGGCGTGCATTAAAGCGAGTCGATAGTGTGTTCATTTGTTGGGAGAATAGCGGGGATTGCAATTTAGCACCATTGCGCTTTATTAGTATCGCTTTACGCATAAATCGATAGAGAAAATGTAGCCCGCGCGCTTTAGTAGTTTACAAGGTAGCTTCAACCACTGGAACGCGCCAACTAATATCAAACTGAAGTTTCGAACTTATCGCATCATTTTACTGGTCGTGCTTCGTTCGCTCTCGCCCTTCGAGTTTTGCCTCGTGCGACTCGTAAAATGACTCCACCACGGACATTCACACCACCACAAAAGTGAAATGTCATCTGCTTTATTATCATATGCTCTCAATTATCTTATCTTACATTCGAATTGCTTGGTTATTATATTTATGGTGTACCTTCATTATCGCAAATAAGTAAAATTAATATAAATTTTCATTACGCGCGTAGTAAATAGTGGAAAAGTGATAAATAAATGTATGTTAGTTAAATGGAATGCTCAAGTTTGCAGTATTATAAAGAATATCATGTAGGGGTCTTCAACTTTACTTGGTTATTTGCAGCTTTCGACTTACAAAATGGCCAAAATAAGTAACGAAATTGCGCAGATGGCCTGATGAGATTGAAATTGATCGAAACGATAGCCACGAACGTAAAATTGATTCACTTAATCTAATTTATCATAAATTCATCTTTATATACCGTACGTATATTACCTTTATCTAATTATAGGAATTAATTAATTTCAACGTATTACTTGCGTTTTCTCTTTATTGTTGAATAAAATTCAGCAACTTTTATTGAGAGAGATGATAGACGTTTCGCCAGTTAAGCGGGATTAAACGAGAAGCAGAACATTGTGAAAAACTGATTTTTCGTCTTCGGTATCCGTAATATCGAAGTTCAAACGCATTATGAAAATTTCGAGAAAGTCAATTGCATTAATGCACGAATTCCCATCTGGCACATTGTCCCTTTATTATTTAATAATTTTGAAATTATCGACCCAACGTTCACGCGCGTAATTTTCATCGAATTCCTCGTATTGGACATTCGATGGGGCAACAACCAAGTTACGTTGAGTATGAAACAGTTCAAAACTTGTTTGCCAGAAACTACACTCGAGGCTTTATACGCGTGCTTATTCACTTGTTCTCACCCGCGATAAATACCTTCGACTTTTGCGAAACCACCAGAGAAATTTATCGGTCAATATTGATGTATTATATCGACCAGTGCAATGCTACGATTAACTCGAGGCTAAGACGATAATTCATTGGGAAAAAGTGATATTGGTGGAGCTGTTGGTGGAAAATTTTACCCGATATTACAAAGTTATTTTCAAAAAAATTGATTAATAACGACAATTATATGCTTTAACTACTCGCACTTTAACCATTAACCACTCGCACTACATTCATATTGCTAATTTACAACTATCGAATCTTCCTAGATTCGATCGGCATTTATTGTATTCTCAATTTATGACGTAAACGTCGCATTACAATTAATACAATTCATCTAATTGCTATGCGCTTCTTTTATTTTTATTTTATTTCGTTATTTTATCAAAACTCATGTGGACCATTTTGATTTGAAACTTTAAACGATTTACCTATAATAAGTGAAATTTTCTGAATTACTTACAACAAAAGGGCCATTATAACTTATATAATCAAAGCGATAAAAATTAATGTATTACGTATTTATTCAATAATAAATTTTGTATTATATGAAAATATTGTTAAAATCATAGTTCTATTAATTATGTATTTGCAACTAATCTATACGGTGTGGATTATTTGTCTACGTGGCAAACAAATCAATTTAAGCACGCATTATTAGGAACGTGTTTATAATTATAATTATAACAGGTAGTGAAAATAATAATTAATAAAAATATGTATTTTTTATTTAAATTTTGAAATCGGGAATCATTATCAGAAATTATTTCAACGGCTTTAGTATAAAAAAGTGTATAGTTTTTTTTTTCTTCTTCTTCTTTTTTTTTTTTTTTTAAGAATATTAACGATTTAAATTTAGCAAGTAAGAGATTTTCAGTAGAATTTTTTATCAATTTTTATCAATTTGATTCAATAGCTTTCTCATTTGTTTTTGTATTTTTATTATTCGAAAATTATAAGCTATTTATAAATTAAAGACATTTAAAATTCAATACGTAAAAATAAATATTATAAATGATATTATATTGCTTGAAATTTATAAAATTAAAAAATTATGAGTAATTATGCTTGGCCACGGTATTATTTATCTACAAGAAAAGTAAAGTTCAATTCGACATACAGATATTTTATTAAAAATATCTATATTTATTATGTGCTGGTGTATGTGCCGTAATTTTTAATAAGACAATTTTTATAATGATAATGTTAGAAAATAGAGAAATTGTTTTTACACATTATTAAATTGTCACAAAAACTATATTCAAATAATATTACGTTAAAAGAGTACTAAAATTTCTAAAAATTAAATTGATTTAGAATTCCAATTATCATTAATAATATAAGATTGGCAGTAGTAGAATTTTATAATTTTAAACATTGAAAATTTTATAAAATACTATGCTGACTACTTTAAGTTAAAAATAATTATTTCAGTCTATTTGAAAATCAATTTTTAACAAGTAATATTACAATTAAGAGGGAAAGAAAGGTCATTTATACATTTTACTCACTGGAAAGTTGAAATAGTCGTAAGAAGTAATTTATAAAACGTTTTTAAGATTTAAGACAGTTGTATCGGGATAATGACAGGGAGGTTAATAATGTCGACGATATAACGATAATTTTAAATATTTATATGTTAATACTAATATGTTTTATAATAATGAATAATTAAATAATTGAATAATTTTTGAATATTTAAAGGAAAGAAAATACCCTTTAATCACCATTTTTTATACTCGTAATAAGTATTAAGAAAATTATTATTTATAATATTCTGTTACTTAATAATTACATTAATTAAGTTATTTGAAATAAGTGACTGTATATTTTACTCAAGAATATACGGATTAATGGATTTTGAGAGAAATTTGAATGCATGGTGACATTATTTTGTGCATCAAAGAGATTTCTATGATAAAAAAGAGCAAAAATATATTGTAGGCACGGCTGAGCAATGACTATTGTTACTAAGTTTATTCAGCCAGAAACTCTATAACTATCAATATTTCTCTGAATAGTAAATACTTATGTATATATATATATATATATATATATCGGACTAGTATTTTATCTCACTCTTATTTTCTACCGAATGCTTTTGCTATTATTATTATTATTATTATTATTATTATTATTATGCTAATAAGTACAATAGTGTTGCTATACATTATGATTATTGTCTTTCTCAAAGTTTATTTCGATTATTATTTAGATATTTTCATAGAATATGCAATCATATTTCTGTATGAGAGAGGCAGTATTGGTTGAATGAGCTGGCTATTATGTAAATATATTAATTTTATTATATGAACTTATATTATTATGATAAACATTTAGAGTCGTTATAAAGAATATTTCACAAAATTTACATTTTGTTGTAGTAAAACGAATATAATTTATTTCCTTCAAAACTCTTCGTTTTTACAGATTTATGCGATGCACAATTGAAAATATATTTGAACGATTGTGATATAAAATTTTCGATAAATAATTCGGCTTTTTCTTAAAAAAAAATGAAAAAAAAATCTGCATCGAATTTATATAAAAATTTGGTAAAAATTGGTTAAAAATGAATTGGTATTTTATAAAAAAAATTCCCAATAAATATAATGTTAATGAAACAATGGTATTCGTTTTTAATAAATAATAACATATAATTAGTAAAAATAGTTTTCATTATTATTTTACAAGATAAATATTATGATTTTGTCGAAATAAAATTCATTATTATATGATCTACTAATTATCGAGCGACTAAACATTATGTTATTGTAATATATTTATTATTATGAAATGAATTGTAATCTAATTTAATGTTAAAAATGGAGCCAAAGTAATATAAGGGTGCATTATAAGAAAATCTTGAAAAATAAAATAAAATAAAAGAAATTATAGTGTTCGAAAATATTAGACTTTAATTTAAAATTTATTTTGCACGTTGAGCCGATAAAATTAGGTATTAAAATATCTTTAGTTATTAACAATATAAAAACTACTTGTATGAAAGAGAATTTTTCCACCTTCTAAAAATATCAAAATTACTCTTTAATTACAAAATTCAACATTCTTTTCTACAGCAAAGAGATTATTAAACTTTGTTGTAATTCGAAAATAATACTTTTTTCGAATACTCACAAAAACTTGGATGCAGGACAAAAATTTTACACATAACATTAGCGATAGTTAAGAAATAATTCTTAATAAAAATCTTTAATAATCACTTTCACCTGCTCAAGCTATTGTCAATTTAACAATTTAATTTATTACTTTGAATATGACGAAAAGATAAGCGAAGTATTGATATGATAAGATGAAAGTATCGAGTATTCGCTTGGCTTGATCAACGGGATAATCTAAAGACAAACGGGACAAATTAAAATGTCAGAATATACGTGAGTGCGCGAAAGGACACGAAGGAGGTTATTCATTATATTCAAAATCGAAAGAAAATGTGATTAGGGTCGACGAGGAGTTGAGTTTGGCCGGATGCCAGATTAACGAGAGGCCCAGGATACTTGCACGGTCACTAATACCACTGTAGCCGTGTGCAAGTAGCACTCTGTACTTTTGTGCCGACAGAGTTACTCAAAATTGTATTTTCAGTTGCGTGGCCATCGAGTGCGCGAAATCTACATCTTGATTCTGTAAATTTCTGTAAATTTTATAACTTTTGATATTAGGTTATGCTGACGTTGTAGGATTGTCCTGGCAGACAAAATTTAGACAATTTTCCCACATTATATTCGCTTTGATAATTTAAGCAAAACTTAGAGTTTCTATATTAATATAATCTTCAATTTTGCCTATTTAATAATTTAGCTGCATAATTCACAATCTTAGCAATGCGTAAATTATAAAATTTCATTTATATATTGTCAATACTTAAATGGTTGATGTATTAAAATTTTAATACAATCAATGCAGATACGTGCAATGTCATTAATAATAATTATGCAAGTATTACTGTCGATGCAATAGAGTCATTTCATTTGTTGAATATTGAGTAATTGACATTATTGAATGATTAAAGTATCTGTTTTTACACAATATCAATAGAATATCCCATAAACACGTTTAATAAATATATCACAATAAGTAAAATTTTTCATTGTAATATATTTATTAAATTTTTATTTATGAAATTAATATAAATATTATTAGCCAAATGTATTAGACTCATATATTGATATTAATATCACATATCGATTTAAAATAAACAGTATAATAATACCAATAATGACAACAACAACGACAAGGACAACGACAACGACAACGAAAACGACAACATGAACAACAACAACAACAATAATAATAATAAAAACAATAAAATATAGGAAATGATTCAAACTGCAATTTAATTTGCAACCAATATTAATAATATAATCTGAAAATATGCAATTGCTAATATGACTAATTATAACATTATTATATAAATGTTGTGAAAGATATTATATAAACTTCCTTGCTCGAAAAATTTCAATTTTTTCATCGAATAAACATTTGTATATTTACAGTATTTGATATATCTGCTTTCTTCATCATCTCATTATATTTAAATTTAAATTTACTTTTCATTTATTTTAAAAGCCGATTTAAAATTAAATTTTTGATTACCTTTTCTATTACGCTCTGTATTTTTTTTTCACTTTGCTTTTTAAAAACTTTTGATTTTCTATACTTTTGATTAAAAAATATTTTCTCCGCTTATATATCATTTTATTGGCGAATATTCAATTCAAACTTATGCCCATGCTTACGATATATAATTTTATAACTAGATTCTTCAAAAGCAATAGTACAATTTATTGCCATATTATAAATTTTATTAGTTAGTTTCTAAACTTTATCATTTCATTATTCTTCTTAATGTAGAATGACGAGCATTTTTAATGAAGTACATATAATTTTCACTAGACACAAATACTTTCATGCCATAAATATTCATATAACAATACTTGATCACACTACAAATGTTTTATAATAATTAATGAATATTTATCATTGTTTATCATATCTATGGCACTTCGTGTACGTATAAATTATGTTGACGTCGCTTTTCTATTAAGTTACATTACATTGTCGAATACATTATTATATACATAATTTTACCTTAATATTATTTTTGGTATGTCCGATCACATAGATTATTTAAATTTATTAATGTTTATCACATCGATTTTTTGTTCTCATCATCTACCAATAATTATCTCTTTATAAATAAACATTTGTTCATGGAATTTGTACATTATATACCCTGTAATTGAATTATGAATTTCATAGAAAATATTAGGAATTGAACAATATTTTTTAATACTGAATTTAGCGCAACTATTGAAAATTTATAATTTCTTAATTTCATTTTCAATTTAAACATTATTTTATAAGATAAATATTAATATTAAAAATTTTTTATATTATAAGTATTATAAGTAATGTAATACATATGGTCTTTCCAACAAAACGAGATATTGTTATAAATTGAAAATAATAATAAAAAAAAAAAAAAAGAATTAGCATTATAAGGAGACATTGATAAACAAATGTTATAGTTGTCAAATTTTCAGGATATTTAAGAGCTTGTGAATACATTGATATTATAGTGTATTGAGCTTGAATTCAATACCTTTTAAATACATAATTTTCTATTATATTAAACATTATCTCTTTTTAAAGGGAGTTTTATGTTAACATTATCTCATAAATCAAAATATTCATATGGGACTTAAAAGCTTTTGTGTGTAGATATTTTTAAAAGTAATTGGATAAGTTTTCTTATTAGATATTAGTGTATTTAGAAAATTTTATCGTTTAAATCTTCTAAATGTTTAATTAAATCGTAAAGATATTAAGTGACAACGATAAATGCTGTGGATTTAAGAATACGTTAAAAAAAAAAAAAAAAAAATAACAGAAGAGAGATCGATTGGACTTTTTGTAGAATGGGTCAATCGATTTGTTTGATGCAACCGTTGTTGCAACTTTTTCGCTACTATACATTGTCATAAATTAAAAAAATACATTCACAATTTATACCATAATTTTTTTGTGTCTATAGCCAATTTGTACCTTTATTTTATTTTAGTCACTCGTTTACTTTCATTTGTTTGAATGACCTGGCAAAACCATATATCCATATATATTTCATTTTATCATTTTTTTATTTATATTTTCCCATTTTTTGTCACGCACGCTTCCTGTTGCTCATACATCTTTGTATTCTGCACTCAATCTTTTCTCTATTCTCTCTTAAGTTATGGCATTATCCCCCCCCTCCATATATATATATATATATATATATATATACATTTATATATTGAAACTAAAAAGATAAAATAAAAATATGTGAATACAAAATCCATACCATTAAATTTACTATATTATTCAATCAAAATTATTTATAATTTTTTTTATAATATTAACTATATGAATTAATATATATATAATGTTTTTGATTTCATGTACAAATTTTTTGAAAAATATAATGAGATTTTCATACATAAAATTTTTAAGTTTTGTATAAATTTAAATATACATACAAGTGAATTAAATTATTATTATCATCTTTCTGGTAATCTTATAATAAAGTAAAAAAAATATCTTATATGATAAGCTATAATTTATACTAATGAAATTATGCAGCTATAATTAATTATATGATAAGAAATTAAATTTTATGAAGCTGATTCGAGTGATGTACTAAATGTTTTGTAATGTTAATTTAAATGATCTTATTACCACATAATTTGTGTATTCGATGTTGTTATTAAAGCGGTAGATAGCATATGTAAATACAATTTTATCAATTTTAAATACTTTACATAAAATATCCTTAAAACTGATTATTCTAGTTGAAAGGCTACGCTTTATTCACAAGTTTGTATAATCAAATTAAAAAATTAGTTATAAAATTTTTTAATATTTAAATATAGCTTATATATATATATATATATACATATGTATATTGAAAAGTTATAAAACATGATTTATTTACATTAACTATATACATAAATTGTATATAATAATTCTAATAAAAGAAACTCCAAAATTCACTATAAATGCATTATGCGATTGCTTATTGCAATAATTGTTATTAATTATTATTAATAATATTTTAATTCTGTGAGAATAAAACTTTGATTACATAATTTTATTTTAAAAATGTACAGTTTGCATAAATAATTATGACTAGATTGATAATTTTTTTAGAGTAATTTAAACACAAACAGTAAATATCATCTAATGTATCTTACTTAAGACAAGAAGATTCCATGACATTTATTTTAAGTAATTAAATTCAGACAAATTGCGTATGTAGACGAAATTATTTATTTGGATTATTCTATACAATGCATTTAAAGAATGGTTTAATTAATTTTTTTCTTCCAATATTTATTGGCGGAAGTGCGTGCAATTTATTATAATTATAAATACTTAATTTAATAGAGAATTTTGCGCTCAATTTTATTATACGTCTTCTACTTGCAATAGAAAAACTTATCTAATATTTAATGGAAGAACATAATTACGTGGCTGGTATGAAGTAATAGTGGCAATTGCAGTAATTCCATTGATAATTTCTCAATTCAGCATCCTGTAGCTGTGCAAATTTCTTATTATCACTTAAAGCCAAGCGTGTAAAATGAGTTGGTGACAAGGCGTAAAGTTACCGAAGGATGCAAGTTAACAAACATGTGTTGCTAGGATTTGAGGAGCCGCTCCATTTTTATTTAACTTTCCGGTCTTTATTGCTCCAGCAACGTTCTTTAATACGCTCTGTTAAGAATGAGGAAAGGGCGCGGGATGGGGGGGGGGCGATAGGGCAGCTAGGGAGCTCGAGATGGTAAATCGCTTAGTCGATAAATATTTGATGTCTTCACGCGGTTAGAAAAGTCTGCGTTTCCATTTTTGCGGTGTAGTCGTCGACGTCATTGTCGCGGAGAAGGAAGATAAGCTTTGTTTCCTCGTATCTCCTCGAGCTGCGAAGCCATTTGTTACGAGCCTCAACCTCACCCATTTCTTTGCTATTCTCTCTCCCCCCCCCCTCGATTATATATATATATATATATATATATATATATATATATAGATATATTGAGACTCATGATGAATCATTACTGTCGTAATCTCTTTATTGTTATTCTTTCTATCGAATAATATTTTATGTTCAATCATAAAACAATCCTCGATCGAGGGGAGAATTAATTAAGGAGGTCAATTTTATGTCTTATCGATACAAAAGATATATTACTTTGTATAATACCATTAAATTAATCATTGAAAATTTTATCATTGCAGTTATATTTTTTTCATCGTAGTTATAAAAGTAAGTATTTTTAAATTCTTTTGTATTTATAGATCTAATGTTTATTCAAGGGAGCTTATTGCTGATTTTAAATGAACAAATTACTATTATAGTATAATTTCCGAGGCTTAAAATATCATTTAAACAAATTGGATAAAAATATTTTTATCGATGAAAGTCTAAAAAATGATCGTATATGTTTGTAGTGATAAGTGGAAGCGACAAGTCGACAAAAATAAAATATTAATGCTCTGACATATTCAGCGTAAATCGTGTTATTATAAATATAATAAAGTACATTTATCATTGGAGTTTAGAAACTTATGAGAAATAATCCAATCAAAGAATATATTAAAGCAATTGATAATATAAGCCGATCGTTTAATACTCGACTATAACGAATTGAAACTGACTTTCATTTTTGTTTGGAGCAACAGTGAGTGCTTTCATATATACAGGAGAAGATGCTGATTAGCTTTTCGTACGATGTTAGATTCAGGAATTTTGCTCGTACGAGAGAATTCGTGGATGTTTGAATGTATTTTGCAGTTGTATTAGTCTCTAATACGCTTATTTGATAGGCTGGATTAGACGTACGCCACTGCAAAATTACATAATGTTATTAAACATTATTCGCAATTGAATTTGATCAGTTATTATACTAATCTGATTTACATTTAATTACGTTATTTATACGATTACGATGATAAGTATCGAAATCTTTGTAATTATTGAAATTTATATCATCTTCTTAAAAAAATTTATTTACAAACAATTGATTACAGTATAATGAAATTATAATAATGTAAATCTGTCAATAGTCGATATAAAATTTCTTATCATTTCTAAGATTCTTTATCAAGAGACGGATTTTCTTTTTTATAAATAAAAATTAAATAAGTTTGAATATATTGTATATTTTATTAATATAATTATTATCACTATTATTATCATTATTAGTTTTATTGTTATTCTTCTTCCTTCTCTTTTTCTTCTTCTTCTTCTTCTTCCCCTTCTCACTTTTTTTATTATTATTATAACAATCATACCGTCAATAAGTCTGTCAGGTATTAATTTTTATAATTATTGTGAATTATAAATATAGTATTAAAATATGATATATATTTTTATTACAATAATAATTTATTTTAACAAGTTGCAAAAAAATTTAAATTAATTTTTATTTAAAATCATTGTCTGCATATTATGTAATGATTATTATTATAGAAAAAGTGCGTCTGTAGTTGCGACCATTGCGCGGAGAGAGAGAGAGAGAGAGCGAGATGGGGGGGGGGGGG
>NW_011948426.1:4074702-4080179 GCF_000503995.2 Ceratosolen solmsi marchali | reverse complement strand
GAGGGTCAACTGTCGTGAACAATGGAAATTAGTATATCGACATTTTATTGAAAGTCACGTTTGCAAGAGGGAAACTACGCTGATTGAACTTCGGTATTATTGTTATATTATGTTAAATTTTACGGTACCAGTAAATATTAGAGAAAATAAAAGAGAAAGACGGATAATCAAAATTTTTATTGTTTAATGAGTAGGGCTGGGAAGGAATATTTAATGGAACAAGTTAAATATGAAAAACCATTAGATGGTAATTAGCGTTGAATTTTTATAAGGATTTATCTTAAAATTTTTTCTTTTTAAAGGATATTATTTTAATTGTACCGTATTATTTGAATAATTTGTTAGTAGCATTATATTTTGAATTAACGTTGAGATGCCAAATATTATTTAATAATTATAACTTTTCAACATGTACTCGAATGCCACTTATCAAGTGACGAACATGTGCCCAAATATAATAAATAAATTAATCAATTTTAAATTTGTATTTTAATATTCTTGGAAAATGCAGTAGGTCTTATTGACTGTATTTATTGAATATTAATAATAATTTATCAAGTAGTATAAATAATGTGGGCATTGTAAATTCTATATTTTAGTGCTCTTCAGTACAGTTTAGTTTGTACTTTTAAAAATGAACTGACCAAGGTACATTAGTTTCTCGCACTACTATTGATTCTCAAATTTCACAGTTTATTTTCTTCGTTTTTGCGCAATTATTCTTGTTCGTGTTTTAGTGAAGATATTGATATCTGACACGCGTAGAGTTAAAAGCTATATTGTACGAAGGGTGATTATAGGGTGAGAAACTGAGAGAAAACAGACTAGGGTATTCAAAATTAGCGTATATCGAGTCTCTTGGAGAAATGTTTGATACTCCTAGATATATAAATTCCTAAATATATAAAATTACATTGCGTCGTTTAATAGGATAAATACAATGTTAATAATTGTTGTTATTATTTATACATTTGAATCATGTAATAATATGTAATAATTGTGCTTTAAAATGGTTAATATGTTCAACCCACTCTTATGATTTTTTACAATTTCTTTTTAAGAGACAAATTTACTTATATTTATTTAAGCAACTGTATTCTCGTGGTTTTAAGTTTTCTCGTTAAGTCTGTATAAAATTCTTTTAATTAATTACTAAATTCAGTATATTAAGTTAATAATTAAGAGTAATAATTAGTGATGTTAATGAACAACGATTGAATTATCTTTGAAAATATTTTTAAATAATAAAGAAATAATTTGTATAATAATAAAATATGATTTATATAGTTAATTCAAATAAGTTTTCATATAAGAAAATGATTATTATTTAAGAATAACAAATGTACAAAACAGTTGATTACGTATTTATAGTTTCAGCAGATTTGTAGTTTACAAGGATTGATAAATAATATATTTATAAATTATCAAACCAGTTTATTGTTAATACAATTTTTCAATATAAATTTAGATGAAATCTTTACATATTCCATAATATAATGTATATAGGCTCAAATGAATTTTTTAAATTTAATTTAATTTTTTAATTTAATTTTAATTTAATAAAAGAATAAAAAAATCCATAAGTTTAAGTGAATATTTCAGATTAAAAAATTGTCACGCGATTAATATACTAAATGATATTTACTATAAATGTCGACTTGTATCTAATTATGCATGGAATAATGTTAGGAATAAAATTGCAAATTAATGTAATGTTTACTATGTAATATGTATACACATGATACAGATGTAAGTTACCTCTATTCGAATAGAAAGGATATTTAATAAATATATATAATTATAATATATAATTAATATATAATATAGAAATAATATATAGAAATAATATATAATTACCTACCTATCACTTAAATATTGAATGGCAGTTGTAAAGTGTAACAAATTTTGATTCTTTTCATTTTTATTTTAAAAACTCCAGAATATGTTCATACAACGGTACACTTAGAATATACTAATTCGTATTTTAATAGTTTTTAAAAATCAAGACTGATAACCTACTACAACGGGGGTTTCTTTTTTATTTGAAAATGAATAAGTCTTTAAGAAATTATTATTATAAGAGGTATTGATATATTCATGAGTACTGTTAATTATAATTCCAAGTGTCATATTTATTACTACAATGTCAAAGTAATAAGACACGCTTGGGAAAAAAAAAAAATTATGTTCGACCTGCTTTGTTATATTATATTTTGTACATTGTTCTTTTTCTTTGGATTATAATCATTGAAGTTTAAATTTTCTTGAGCGTAGTATCGTTAATGATAACATATAGAACTCTTACAGTTAATACCATAAATATGTAGCTACGCCTATTTATGATTAATTTCATTAATCTTGTAATTATTTATGATCTGAATATAATGTCAGCAGATAAAATATTTCTATTATATTCATTTAAAAAAGCAATTGTTACTTTATTGATATAAAATGATTATAGAAAGAAAAATTTGATTAAACAATTTTTAATTTATTTACTATTTAAGGTTATTTAATAATATATTATTGAGAATTAGGATTATGCGTATTTTTAAGATCTTACATCATTTTATAGTATAGTATTTTTCAAATATATGAAAAATTTTCTCTAAAGCATTTTGTTTTAGATAAGTAACTCTAAAATATAATATTATTTACCTAATGTTGTATTTAACATTATTTCTATATAATATGAAAATGTTATTTTAAACGTTTTTTAAAAAATGTGATGGATCTTGGAAGAAATATTTATTTGAAATCCATTTTTTCACAGAAGTTGTATTACACACAACACACACACACACACACATCTATATACGTGTTTATTTATTTATATTTTATATATTTATACATATACATTTATTACATTATTTTTTTATAAATATTATTCATACATTTATAAAATACAGCAAATTTTATGTAAAATTAATATATAAACCGTGTAATTGATAAATAATATTACAATTCGGAAAAATACTAACAAAACAATATGAGCATAAAATGGTACGATTATCAAATTAATTTATTTTCTTGAATTTTCTTCTTTATTTAAATGAATTAATTTTTTTTTAAGTAAATAATACAATAAAATAAGTAAATAAAGATTCTTTTTTTTCTTTTTTTTGATAGATACAATATAAATATCTCAAGAGATATGAGGCGAATGATTAAACATAAATTTTTTTTTAAATTCACATAAAGTATTATTGAAATGCTACATTCTAGTTTCATTAGAATATTCTAATATAAGTTTATAAAAATAAGATAAATTTCATAAGTTTCATAATATGTATATATTATTATATATTAAATTTTTTTCGGATGTAACGATTTAGCTTATTTCATTAAATAAATTTATCTTCGTATTTATTTCCATTTTGAATAAAAGCGATAAAATTCGTACATTTTCTTCACAAAATTGAAATTTTGAAGAAGTTTAGTAATGTTAAATTTTTAACAATACAAGTGAAAACTAAAGGCTAATTTATACAAAAGAAAAATTTCAATGTAACTGAAAAGTTATCGCAAAATAAATTTTATATAATGTAAAAGGAGCGAAGAAAGTGAATAGGAAAAGAAGTATTTATGGAGCGATTTAATTTTTTAAACATAAAAATAACTTCATTGCTGTTTAAGATAGATGCTCGGTTATATGGATGTGGTTCCGTATTTTGCGAAACATAAGACGAGAAGTAAAATTCATTATTATATATTATAGAAACGTTATTCGCTTAAAGTATCTTTGTACATCCATTTTACGTTCTTTTAACGGCTTCACTCACGATATTATTAAATTGCAATTTTTTTTTACTATTGATACTTATAAATCATTCCCTCAATTTTTAACAAACATTATTTATTTGAAAAAGTTCATTATTAATATTAGTTTTCAACTTATTTCTGTCATTATTTTGAAAATTATGCCATTTATATAAATATAGATTAATTTCCTCTATTGAATTAAATAAAAATATATGTATTTAATTCAGATACAAATATTAAGAAAGTCTCTCAGATGTTGTTTTAAACGAATCAAACATTTTATGAATATTTTTTAAATCTATATGGATATGTATTCTTAACTGCCTAGTAGATATTATCACAAGTTTACATGTATTGGAATATGTTAGATATATTAAATTATAATTATCAAGATCTGATTTTCTATTCATGACACAAAAGGTATATTAATACGTCAATTTTTGTTGATAAAAATTTATTAACTTGTCAAGTATATTCTAAAAGATAGGATTTTTCTACTCTTGATTTCATTACATGATATCTGATTATCTCGATCCGGAAGTAAACGTTCTAGCATATTATCGATGTTTTGCGTTTATTAATACTCTGTCATTTTTATTCCTAGATGAAATTAATTGTCGGAAATAAATAGAATGTGCATAGCTTAACGCACAGACTTTGCTTCCTTTTTGCACAGATACTGGCCTCAGTATAAACACGCGCGCGCGCGGACACACCCCATCCACCCAGCCCTCACTCACAGAAGAAACATCAGGAGGATACACAATATTTTATTAGAAAATTTATTTCACTATTAACTCACACATGAAAATTCATCGTGCGTGTTTGCAAACATATAAAATGTACTTTGTACTTTTGACGTTTAACGAATGATATACGAGTTCATTAATGGTTATAGTATAGTTTCGTGATTAATAGCTTGAAAATGTTGACAGATATGCGTTTCTTGATTGATGTCTATCGCTTGCTTTGTTAGTGTGATGAGCAAATAAATATGCAATAGCAGATAAAGTGATTTTACATTACGGTGAAACAAAAAACTTTAAGTCTAATATTTAAAAAATGAATTTATAATATATATTTTGGTAATTATCTTAGCCTATATATATATATATATATATATATATATATATATTATTTTTTACTTTTAAATTCAAAGAATTTCTTTCTGAATCTACGAGATTTATATTTAATGCATACAGATGAAGAAGAGAAGAAAATCCAAATTTTATGAAGATCATAACATATAATTTTATTTTTCGTGATCCCCCTTCCTATTAGTCGAGTGATACTGTCAGTTTCTAACTTCCGGGTAGATAATAATTTTTCCTCTCCATTCTGATACATATCTTACCCACTTTTTCTGAAACAAATAAATCGATCAACGTAACATGTAAATAAAAATAATAAATCATCTTGTTCGATTATTACAGCGTAATTGTTACGAACATACATGTTTATATAAATGAAAAAATAATGATTCTATATTATTTTATAATAGCAACATGAAGCTGGATTTCATGGATAGGGAGAAGGGCTTGGAATTGTTGGGAAAGTTCATACGTACAAAGAATGTTGAAAATCTTCAAGGCGAACATACAAGAGCTGGCTCAGAACAGATTTATTCGACCGGCTCAAAACAGAAACTACAGGTAATACATATTTTACGTGTTTAATCTTGCTTCCTTCCTCCCCCCCCCCCCCCCCCCCCCCCC
>NW_011948426.1:4002089-4074692 GCF_000503995.2 Ceratosolen solmsi marchali | reverse complement strand
ATTTTTTAAAAATATAAAGAGAAATATTTTTGTTTTTAATGGATATACTTAATTTAATGTAAACCTGTTGATAAATGCGCAGCATAATAGACCACAAGTATATCCATCACGAACTATGGATGCTCATAATTCAATAATGGTATAACACACACTAACACACACACACACACACACACACACACACACACATATATATAAATTTTTTAAAATAAAAATATTCTTAAATTATCGAATATTGTCATTTATATTATTTACAAATTGATCATTATGTTTATTTTATAACATGTTGTGCACAATTTTTTCATCTTGCGCTCTTGTATAATAGACAAGGAGTTCAGGTATTTTGCAATTTCATGCTAAATACTGATGATTTAGATCATCATAAATTCTAATAATCAAATTATACATATATTTCATAATATTTGATCATTACATAAATATATATTATATTTGTTCTAACGCGATGATTTTTTTATATTTTATTTATCTAAAATACAAACCGAAACTAGTATATTCTTAGCGCTTACAAAAGCATTTTATATAAGTCTGAAGTAATGACGTACGGCTGTGATAAAGTTTTCGAATTGATATTACATGTTGTAGACGAGTAAATGGTCAGCAAATTGCAGGATATGAAATTTTTGCTTTGACATAAGTATTTGGTAGTAAATAAGTAAATATACTTTGTGAGATGTTATTAACTTAAAAAAAAAAAAAAAAAAAAAAAAAAAAAAACAAACCGAGGCCATAAGTTTTCCATCTCTTTGCTCGTTCATTAGACATTCGGTAAATAAAAAAGAAAAAGTAGAAGAAGAAAAACATGTAGCAAATGAGATCGCAGCCACTTCCTGGAAAATATTCTCCACGTTGTGAAGGTGTGAAGAAAATTGTTATATGATTTTTTTCATAATGAATTCTGGTCATGAAACTCTTAAAGCGAATCGCAATTGGCCGAGCACGAGTAAATATTTTATTTGAGCTCTGGTAATTCTGTATTTTCTGAAACTTACATATATCTCTCAAACGATATACTTTGCCTATTCAAAAGTTCCATTACAAGATCACTTATTTCTCTAATGTTTAGAGGCATCATAAGCTGATAATGCTAACTTAGTCGTCTTTTTACTCAACTTAGTTCTCAACTTATTTTTACCTCCATTTATCCTCTCCCTCGGCCTCCTATCAGTGCAGTTTCCTAACTAACATTATTATTATTGTTTGTTAGATTTCTGATTACTTCTCTCCGGTATTTTCCGTAGATTCGTAATGCATTTACGATTTGTCACGTCTAGACATAATGCAAAATGTGTTTCGGTAGGAATTTTTAAATTTATTATAAATGAAAGCTGATTTATACTCCGTTGATGTTTGATTGAAGAAATAAAATTGAAAAAGCACTTAGAGGGAATGGAAAAGTCCGATCGTTTATAATAGTATTTATAAAATTCATTTTAATTTTTTTAATTTACTTCTCTCAATGCCTGATTTATGCTGACATTACATCTTCATTATAAGTTGTTAATAAGACAGTTTTAATTTAATCAATATTTATTTTATTAATCATTAGGCGAAAAATTTATCAATATATTCTACATTATCGTAAATTGCCTTGAAATTTTTGTATTTCAGAAGAATAATTATACACGAGGGAGGTGAGGGTAATTTGAGTAACTACGTAGTGAACCTTAATACCGTGGCACGAGGTAGAAAGTAGTTCATCTTGTCTATCTTGATCGTCACTTCCTGTATCTAATCAAGTGAAAAAGTCAAATAGTGGCTTTGATTTCGTTAAAATAACGAATTGCACAAATAGTGCGTGAATTAGCAATATATTTCTATTATTATACGATGAAAATGAAAGAATATAATTTATTTTTAGATAATTAATTCTACAGTGACAAAATAAGGTTTGAAAAGTTTCAAAATTGAATTAATACTATTCTTACTTAATTTTAAATACCATAAAGTTCAGCTCTGTATATTTCAAAACTAATAGCTCGACTTATAGAAAGTTTTATAGAATTACATTTCCTAAACTGTCAATTCATCTATTAGGAATGTATTGTAAGTGCTAATATAATGAAATGCACGATATTTACTAGAATTGGTGGAGTTCTAGTTGGCATTCATTATTTAACAGGTGCCTTGCTCGCGGGTACCTTGAACTAAGTGCTCCATTACCTCTTTTCACTTCCGGTTCTGATAAGCCCCGATCCAGCATCTGATGTTTCTTATCACTATGTTTCTTTCCTTCAAGATTCCATTTAACTGCATATGTGCATTTGAAGTGACACCTGCTGGGGCCATCGTTAATCAAATTCTAATTAAACAATCATAATGAATGCAGCTCGGCAATTTCACGTTTTATTTATTAAATTAAAGTATACATAATATACTCGATTCTGCCACAATTTTAGGTTATATTATCATATTAATATTTTAAATTTAAAAATCAAATCTTTTTCTCAAACAAATTCTTCATTTGATTTTGAGAATTTGAGAACTCTAGTATGTTATAGAAGAAATTCTGTGTGAAAAAGCTGTATCTCTTAACCTAATTTTCTTTCAGAAAAAATGGTTCTCTACATTCGTTAAAAGTGTACATTTTCCGTCGAGTAATTCTTTAGAGATTTTCTAATAATACATAAAAGTTGTTTTATGAAGTTTATATTTATATATATATATATTTTTTTTTGTTTCTGGTTGAATTTAAAGAACTCTATGTAAATTGATAGACTCGCCAACTGTAATAGGAAACGTTCATTAAAGAATTAAAAACAGTGTTTGGAAATAGTATTGAAAGAAAAAAATTATAACAATAATATTAGCTACCATAGAGTGCGGAAATTTAATAAAAAAAAAAAACGGTGATGTTAATTATGTTATAGATGTTTTGAATATGTTTATATGTATGTATATGGAAGTAAATAGAATGAACCATTTACCAATTTATATCTGCTTATAAATATGGATTCTATAGCATAAAATAAAATTATTTCAATTTATACATACAATTATAAGATTATACAATTATTTTCTGCATATATTATATATTATAATAAAATTACATTTTTAAAATGATGATAAATAGAAATAAAAATAAAACAAAAAAACAAAAAATCATTTTTAAACGCAAAATAACATAGGCTTATTATTAATTTATAATAGATTCTTTGGCATATATTATTTAACAATTTTCACTAGGTATTTATAATTCGTTGCTTCAAAGATTACTTCAATATCAAGATTATAAATTTTGGATACTAGGTGAAAAAAAAAGAAATAAGAAAAAAGAAAAAAGAAAAACAAAAAAAAAAAAAAAGAAAAAATATACTTTTTCGGAAATTTCTTTGCCTAAATATGACATGGATATAAGGTTTTCGGTAGATGCTTCCGTTAGTAGAAATTAAGGCTAACTCCCATGATATTACAACTAAGTCGGGATATTGACAATGACAACGATCTTGTAGCCTACATTTAAAAATAATATATATCTATATATGTATATGTATTTGTCGTTGCAGAAGTGCCTGACGACTCTGGACCTGACGTCCCTTGGTGTGGGATCATGCGTTGGGACAGGGATGTACCTTGTCGCAGGGATGGTGGCGCGGAGCGTCGCAGGGCCCGGCGTCGTCATCTCCTTCATAATAGCAGCGGTTGCATCCATTCTTTCCGGTGAGTATGGAATACACAGTTTAAATATCCGGCTAGAATGTTAATTCAAATGCGGGCATTTGTGTCCTGACATATGTGCCCACGGCGACCTTACTCGATTAATTATTGAAATTGCAAGAATATTCATAAATACTAGGCAAATTAACAGCGAGTTCGTGAATTTCTTTGTGTATATGCAAATTCTACCGATGAGTTCGATTAAAACACGATTTGGGACACGATTAATCGAATTGATACACTAGGAGAAAGATAATAGGGGTGAAGGAAATTCGGCGCTGAAAAAAAATTGCCGGAATATTTTTTAATATTTGGGATAATATCATTAATATATTGCGAGGGAAAATACTTTTAATTTGATATAAAGGGATTGAATACTTTGTATTCGAGAACATTAGTTATAAATGTTGTATATAAAATAAGAAGACTCTGTTGAACATGAAATTGATAAAGATTTTATAAATCCTTAGGAGATTGTAATTTATATGGAGGGAATAAAATTTATACTCGTTAAATGTTTTTTAAAAATTATGCCAAGTCGCATAATAAGCATGTGTTTAATTAAATACGTTAAAAGAAAATTTTACTTTTTATATTGAGCTTACGTATAAAATGAATTTTTAGAAAAAGTGATGAAACGAGTATAACGTGTTTGTAAATAAATTGCTTCGAACAATATTTAACATAATTTCGCCGGCAGATTTTAGGAAATGTGGAAAATTGCATAAGCAGAAAAAAATACTGTAGGCCGTAGCTAATATTGTAAGGATAATTAAATAAATAAATGAAGTTGGATTAGATGTTCCACTAGAATGAGAAATAAAAAAGCATTTAATTAGATATCCGTGGTTGGTTGGAGTGTAGAATGAAAAATCTTTAGGTACACCAATAAGAAAATGAAAAAGATAATATTTTAAGGAGTTCGAGAAACGTCGATACACTGAGTTATTTTGAATATGATATATTATTAACGAAGGAAATAATTTGTCATTATAAGTATTTAATTCTCGACAAAATTTCTTAATTTCCTCTTGTAATAGAAGAGTAAAATAAACTTGTAATCTCGTAAAATATACTTAATTTTTATTCATTACTTATTAATATAAGTTCTTTTAATGTTTATAATAAATTGTATAATGATCCGATGTTATAAAATAAATAATATTCATTTTAATTAATGTAGATTTAATATTTAATATAGATATTAAATATAAATTAGTACATAATATTTGAAGATCAGGATAAAGTGGATTTATTATGTTGACGATGCGATGAACTTTCCAGTTAGCAATACTCTTTAATCATATGCAATTATAAGCATGATTTATTGTACTGCATGTATTAGAGAGAGAGAGAGAGAGAGAGAGAGAGAGAGAGAGAGAGAGAGAGAGAGAGAGAGAGAGAGAGAGAGGGAGGGAGAGAGAGAGAGAGAGAGATAGCAAGATATGTTATTTGGTATTTATAAATGCATAATATCATCAAGATTGATCCAGAAATATTTTAATTGCATTAAATAAGAATAATATAAATTTCATTCCTTAACCCACATTATCATATTAAATAGAATCGATAGATCAAATATAATGAATAATGTATATACTATAGTATAATTAGTCATAAAATTATTATTGAATTCGGCTCGATGTGTTTGCTTAGATTTGTAAAATCTATACTATAATGCAGCAAATAATACTTTTACAGTCGGAATATCGACTACTCATCATCCTTAAATAGAGCGATTCAGTTTTCATTGGCTGAAACGAATGTCTTACAATCAGCGTATTAACGGACACGTTCGCTTTAACTTTTATGTACTTACCGTTTAGTCTTCAAGAATATATTGTGTCACATTGGTATCGCCAAGTACATTTCTGGATTGAAGCGTCTCGACTTTTCTCTATCTGTCTCGATTGTTATGCTATCGTCGATTACGACTGCTAAGCCGATTTAAACGTTAAATTTTAAGTCTCGATTTTATTTCGTGAGAATTCACCGATATAAGTATATTGTATTTAATAAATCGATACAACGTGAGATGATGGGCTAATCGACGCGATCCTTCGAACAATTGCAGGGGCGTGTTACGCCGAATTTGGAGTACGAGTGCCTCACACGTCGGGCAGCGCATACATGTACAGTTACGTGACGGTAGGCGAATTAATAGCATTTATAATTGGATGGAATATGGTGCTGGAGTACCTCATAGGTACGAGTGCGTGTGCCTGTGCTCTTAGCGCCTGCCTCGACGCCCTGGCGAACGGAGCCGTTTCCGGGGCCATTGGTGATACGTTCGGCACCATTTTTGGTGAGTTATTTCAATTATTTACTATTTTCTATTTCTCCAGAGTGTAGCCGTCAAGTGAACAATCGTCAAGGGCATACGGCTTGTGTTGCATTATGATAGCAAAATCATCACAATGATAGCAAAAAAAAAATGATAAACAAAAAACAAAAACACTGAGATTTCATATGCACATAAATCATAAAGATGTAAAATTTTATAGATACGAATTTGTGTCAAAGGCATTAACACTAATTTTAGCTACTAAATCTCTATTGAAGAAGTAACGTATAGCAGATAAAGGAATAATCTACACGGCAGCATTTCAAATTTATGTACTCGAAATACATTCAAATACTATTCGAAATTTATTATCATTCTATACATTAGAAAAATGGTACGTACCTGATTAATAAAATATGATTTATTCGAAAGTCACAAAATTGCTTTATTTTAGTATATTATGCGAAAAATTAAGACAAAATTTTTGTAAAACTATGATTGCAATAAATATTAGCTCACTTATATGTATGTATAATGGTGAAAAACATTTGAGAGGTCAGATATTTCGATAAATATTCCTAGATCAAGGATATACACAAAATTAAAATTTCTCTATTAAATGTATTTTGATTAATTTTTTTCTTTAATATATTCCCACTTATTGCTAGGTAATTCATTATAAAAATTAATTTGTAACCTATTTCTCAATTGTAACGACTTTTTTCTTTTTTTTTTCTTTTCTTTTTTAATTATAATTTACTTAATTATATTTCTTAATAGAGAATTTGAATTATTTACCAAAGTACTAAGAAATTCAATTTATTTGTATTATAGTTAGAATATTTAAATGTAAATTATTAGCTTTATGCCCAGAATATTTAAATAGTTTTTAAATTATATTAATCTACCGAGCTTACGAAAAATCTTGAAAGATAAAAGCAGAATCTTAAAAAAAAAAAGAAGCAATCTTTACGAATAAAAATTTCATTTCTTCATGACACGAAATTTAAAAGCTTTTCTCCTACAATTATTAATCATTCAAATAATGATAGTATTTTACCAGTAATTATAATAAGCTTATAAGTAGAAAAAATAAAATATTTTAAAAATTTATCTATTATTGTATACGTTATCGATACTTTTCGTACAAAATATATTCTTTTTCTATGTAAAAGATTTTTCTATTACAAGTCGTACAAATATATAGACGATAAACTTCCAACTAAAATTACTACGCGAAAACGCTACAGCATAAATTACACTAATTGTACATGAAAATGTCTTATACATGTTTTAAAGTGTTAAAGATTTCAAACAAATGAAAGGAAATATCCATTTAGAATTTAAGGATGAAAGCGGAAGATGTAAATTTTTATATTTTTAAATATAACTTTTAAGCATAGCACTACATTTTAAATATTAAAACAGCTATTTTATACCTTAATTTATATTTCATACTGTTTTATACTTTTTACCTTATTTTAACTATATATTTTGAACTATTTAATACTATTTTACACTTAAATAACAATAAAGTAAATAAATAATTATTTCTTTTACTACCTTATTGTCATCGTATGCGAATAGTTTATGTAGTTGAGTTTTTTACTCAGTAATAATTATATCTTTTATCTTTTTAATTTATATATATATATATATATATATATAGCATAAATAGGAATTTATGTATAATTTTTACTTTTAATATTCCCAGATATTTTATTTTAATCTATGATTTATTAAATACAAATTTAACAATATTATGTACATAAAATTGTTGAAATGTTGCAATTTAAATGCATATCACATTTAAATTTACCGTTATGACAAATTCTAATTTACTGCGTACAAATTTCATAATAGAAATTAGTATCAAATATTGTCGTATAATATTTGTAGTTGTATTATTTATTAAGAAAAAAGTCAGAAAATTAAATATGCTATTCCAAATATTTAAATTGAATAAATTAAAGGAAAATATCTTATAAAGCTAATACTAAGAAAACATACGGCGTTTACTCTAAACTGAAATGATTTATAATCTACCGGAAGCCATTTTTTCAAAAAAATGTATATAAATAAGACATTTGACAGTATATTTCAAAATTTTTATATCAAGTTAATGAAGATTTATGATCGCGAAAATGATTTTATAATTGAAAATAAAATTTATAATTCATATATTAGAATTTTTTATTTTTAATTCCTTTATGTTTTGTATTGAAATATATAAATATCTTTGATGTCTAAACAAATAAGCAAATAGTTGATGAATAATAACATAGACATTCTATACATTTCTTCGAAAAATTCTTTTTCTTATTTATTTTCTAATTAATTATTCTTATATCGTTTTTCGACAAAATGTCAGATTTGTATATTACTGTCCCCGTTAACTTATTTAATTTGTTATAAATTTGTAGGAGAAACTAATGTGAAATATCAAACTTTAAACAATTTTTTTTTTTTTTTTTTTTTGACAGCGATATTTATTAAAATTTTAGTCCTTTCAATTTTAAAATCTATTTATAGTGATAATTATGAAAATGGATATTCATAATACGAATTTTAAACTATGAATATACAATGCTACAGCGAACAAATATATTGTCTAAACCTTCCAATTCCATTCCATTATAAACAATAAGTAAAGTATAAGCACATTTTAATTAGTTTATGCAGTTTACGTACGAGTTTAACTCAAATCCTTAGGATACTTTTTTACGATACAGCTACACGACTAGAAAAGATATTTAGATATTCCATAAGAATCAATCGAGTAAGGAAGCTTGACAATGAAATAGATGAAAAAATTTATATACCTTAGTTAACCGATGTGCTTGGAACGATTTTGATTTAGTAGTTTTGTATTAATTTCATCTTTTTTTTCTTCTTCTAAGTAATATTCTATAGGCTTCATCCGATATTATTATTATGTATTTTTAAAAATTATACCTCGATCAAATTTTATATTATACTACTAAACAATAACGTTTTTGAAATTGTTTGTTGTTTTTTGAAAAAAATTTAACTACAGTCTTTTTATTTCAAATGTGTATATCTTAATATATTAAAGTTTAAATATGAATGATATAACATTTTGCTACATATAATTAATTTCAGTATTTTATTATGTAGAGCAGCTTTTATTGGTCAAGATAAATTAATGTTATCGACTCAATAAATTATCTAGCATTTTCAACTAAAATTATTATTATACCGCGTCTAATTTTACATTTCTACAATTTCAATTTAACATTTAAATATCGAAGTACCATCAATTTAAAATATTCACTTTTTTTTCTTTTAACTTAATAAAAAAATATCTCTTTTATTTGTCTTCTGTAACGTTAATATAATTCGCTTGAGCAGCAGATTGAAATAAACATTATTACGGTTTATTTTGCTGAATAATTATCACATTTCCGTATTCGTATTTACATTTACAACCTGAGATCGATTTTTAACTTTTTGGTGTAATACTCATCACTATATAATTTATTTATTTCCACTCTCTATAATATAAAACTCTAACATCAATCTTATCTGTTCAAATGGCGTACATACGATTTAAAATGTATTAATTACTGAAATTTTTTTTCACAAGTTTCTCGATATATATAGTGTATGGAGAAAATACAATCTTACGAATGTACAATTATCATAATTATTTACAGATGAGTTTAATTTAGATTATCCACCTATCCGTTATCCCCTTAAACACCTACAAATTTACAAAATATTTATATTCTTGATGCTCTCGATAAAATGAAGACTCTTTATGTTTTATCTAAATAAAAAATTTTAAGTACGTTTTTGGGGGAATTACTTTTGTTTATTAAAAAGTTTCAAATTACTTATTAAATTCTAAGAATAACTTCTCTATGAGATATGTATTTCTAAGCTTTTTATATTAAAAATTTGTTCATAATACCTGAAATCGTATATATTCACATATATACATTAAAAGCTTTCCTACCATTTATAAATATTCGAGATTACATTTTTAAAAAGTAGTTCAACAGCATATAAATTTTTATTTAATTTAAAAGTTATAGTCTACTTTAAGCTTTTAATATTTTATACAAAAATTATGAAAATCTGTCTCATACATCAAAATTCCTGGTATTATTGTTATCGTGTTTGCCAGTAATACTGGATTATACATTTTTTATACTCGATCTTTTCTATTACCAAATATTTTTTTATAAATAATTAATTTTTCTATTTTTGGCGGTAATTTGGATTTTGTTTTTTCTTTTTAACGATTAATACGATAATAAGACGATTACACTTTATCGCTTTATTTTTGATACAACGAGCTTATTTTATCTCGTAAAATTGTTCTAAAATTTAGATTGTACTTAATATTTATGGCTATTCTATGGTTTTACGATGTTGTTTAAAATGCTTGTGTCGATTGATTTTTATCAAAATCTCTTTGTCTAATTATCAATCTTTTTCACAATTAAGAAATATTTAAACATGTTTATTTTTATTTATATATCCCACCTAGATCGTTTATATTGAACAATTAATATTTTATTTTATCAGTTTTTACATTCATTTTTTATCCGGATTATTTTAATTATGTATATTGACTTAAATCAATTTTATAATTATAATATTCTGGTTTAAAGCGACGTATGATTAATAAGCAATACGAACGCGAGATCCCATATTAGTATAAATATAACTATTTAAGTATCGAATTCCATTGGTTTTTCATGAAATGTGGACCAATGTATTCCGTACCGAAGATTTTAATATTTGATTTTTTGTTTTGTTTACACTTTTTGCGAAAAAAGTTGATTAGATTTATAGCATAGACTTTTGAATTTATAGCTTTGGCTCTTAGAATTTTATGAAAGTTCGAGTTTCTCGAAAATTACACGCGATGTAGCTTGTACTATAGTTCGATTCTCGCGCTCTGCGACATTATTTTACTCCACTATATACGACTTTCCGGACTTTTATAGTCTGACAATTTATATCATGTTGTGGTATACAATTTTCTGTTTTACATTACGACTATAAATTTTCTTTAGATTTATATTAAATTGACCTCTAATTCAGTTTTTATTTCAAAATTATCAACTTTTTCATATACTATCATCGCTTATTATATAAATAAAATTAATGTTTCTTTAAAAGATGAATAAGAATCCTTAAATATAACACATTATCATTTTACAATTAAAAGGATCTACCATCATAGGCTTATATACATCAGAACGTGTAATTCGAGGGAGCTTCAATTCATTCTTAACTTTCATTAAAAACTTATCAGGTGTACCCTTTGTACGACTTTGTACGATGGACAAAGTTGTTATTTCATATATTATTCATATTTAAATATTTATACCGATGTTTGTAACAAAAAAAAAAAAAAAAAATGATCTTACATAACTTATACTTGTGTATTAAAGCAGTAACAGCTCCAATTTACCGCGAACACAATTTTGTTTACAATAACAATATACATCGTTTTTATACAAGCCAATAGCGACAGATGTTTCGCTATTATAATTTTATTATGTACAAGTCTTATCTATCATATTTTGATTTTTTTTTAATTTTCAGCTTCTTTTCTCTATGGTTCCTTGCCAATATGTACACTTATTGCTATTGCTTCGAATTTTTATATTTACCATAATCTTTGATGCTAAACTATTGCGTTATATGATATGAAGCACTAAAATCAATTAGCCAATAATTTTGAGTAATTTGTCGTTTCGTCTCGGTAGGCATTTCTCTACTTTCTAAGAGAGGTATAATAATAAATATTATGCAAGTGCTGTTTTAGTTGCAGTCTTCTCACAAATGAAGTAGGAGAACTTATAATTTCTTTATACATTTATTTATACATTTGCTTATTATATACAGCCAAACGTGCAATAATTAACTTAGAACAATAAAACCCACTAGATGTTATGTGGGGTTGCCGGGCAAGTAAAGGGTGAATGCACTGATTAATAATTAACACATGTCTTTATTATTTCTATTTATTTGAATTGATTTACAAAAGGGTGAATTACAGACGAACTTTATATTTCTTGATAATCTTGTGGTGTTGAAATATATTTACTATGAATGAAGCAGGTTATAATCTATTGAATATTATCGCTAAGAGGTTATCATGATTGTAGTGCTCTGATCGAACACTGCAATGCTATTGTGTTTATCTTAACACGTGTGCAGTTGCCTCTAAATATCGGTCGTAAGAGAGCCTAAATGGAGGTTATGCAAAGCTGTGCGCTATCTGTGGCGGGGACAACTTGTAGTTGGAGGGGTTGAGAAGCCAATGTGGCGTTTATAGCTGGTCTTGTTCAAGAGTATGTCCGGGAAGCTTCCGTAGTTGGACTTTATCCGTCCGTCTTCTACATAAGCCGAGAAATCAAGAATGAGTACTAGCTGTAAGGACTTACTTGCAGTGTATCGTGATTTTCCAGTCTCTCTTCGATGGCTTGTTATTACGTTCCCTTGCAATGTTGCAACCCTTCAGTTCTTCCTTGTCTCCAAGTGAGACCACAAGTGGTCAGGTCCCACGCAATCCAGTCTTGATGAGATCAATTCAACTGTACACTAATTCACAATAGTGGAAAGAACTTATTATTAAAACTCAGCTAGCTAAACGACTCATCTCTCCGGTCCTCCTCCGTGAGAGTTGGTCGTGACTTATCCTTCACTGTAAGAAGTATTTGGAAAGAGTAAGTGAGGGTACATTACGTAGTCCCTTCTTAAAATGATTCACTGATCCCGCTCCACTTGGGATCCCTTCTTCCTTTATTAATTAACCAATCAGTGGTTGATCTTGGGTCGCACAATAGATTATGCACGCCTTCATTTCCACTTCCTTCCGGGCTCAGTTCCGAATTTGCTAATTGGGAAAGTGTCGGAAGGTGGCGAGCCTTTTCCATTGGTCACCTCTCTTTGGTTGCCTCATCCCTCTCTGGGACTTGGCTAGAAGCAGGGTCCGCTTGGGCGTGGTCAATTTTCCAATACGATCGACCAGATGTGGCATAGCCAAGAACAATGCAAGCATTGTCTTAAAGGCCGAGTGCGCACGTATGGTCATTGCATGTTGTTGCACGTACGGGTTTTGGGTTTTAGTAAATGTTTGTACTCAATGCTTTACGCATATCTGATATTCGTTTCGAATCTACTTTGGGGTTCTCCCGGCAGTAAACCCATTAGGTTCTACTGCACTGGGAGTATGAGCACGTTCCGCTAGAGTTTTCCAGATGTTTTATGACACTAGTACAATTAATTATGAGCAGGAAAGTTTTGAAGTCTTAAATACAATTTTCATGACATTACTTGTCAGATATTTTATTGCCTTATTAAACGGAGTCTCTTATTCTCAAACAATACATTTAGTTCGATGTGATTTATTATATTTAAAATTTTGTTCACTTTTAATCCTTTAGATAATATAATTGCCACATTACGTGAGTAGTCTTTTATTTTCTATTTATACTCAATTGAATTTGAATTTGAACTCAGAATTTTGAATATTCTTTACCATCTCCCAATAAGTCATACATTTTATCAAGTGATTGAACTATGACGACAGGAGTGAAAAAATCCAAAATCAATAGAATAAAGAATCGTATCATCGAAACTTTTCAGTTTCATTTACTTGAATGTATAAGCATTCAATTTAATTTCTCCTGTATACTGCATTTAGTTTTGTCATACGTCATGCGTTGCTGTTCATTTAAAAAAGGTAATGCAATATCTTCTTTTCAATTGATATTCTATGATTTTCAATAAATATTCTGGTTGGTTTATTAAATTCTTCAAATTGCTTTACATTTTCTTGACACTTTCCTTTTCCCGTACGTTCTGTTTGAATTCCTTACCTCCGTAAATGTTGAATAGATTATCTCCATTTTCTAGTAAACTGCGAACGGCAAATTGCCATCGGTGTCAATTATCCTTGTCACAAAGTTTCTATGGTTTTCAATTTGCTTTCACACTTTTATTTAATATTATTTTTCATAAATATATTTGCTATTATTAACAATTTCCTAATTTAATATTATAAAAGCATAACATTTTTTTGCTTTAATAATAAATAATACAGCCGTTTAAAAATTGTATATTAATGTAGTTGTAAGTTGATTTATATTTATTTACATTTATATTTAAAATTTATATATAAAAATTGGGATTAATTTCTGTCCAATAGTTTTAGAAATTTGAGTTATAAGATAAAAATCAATTTTCACCGCTCATTTTTTAATTATGTTAATTCTGTATAAAAAAAAAAAAAAAAAAACATAAATTTACAGTTATTGAGAACTACATCTATACAATATTATTCATCAATCTTCTATTGCTGCTTTTTATATTTTTCACTTCATTAATTACGAACTTCGTTGCATGAAGTAATCTATCTGACGTAAATCTATCTTATTTTAAATGAAACTATATCTAATTATCTAAAGCAAATAATTGTATCTGAAATTATTTTAGCAGACATAGACCAAATATCGTTATATTGTTTAACAAGTTTAAGGTTTCAACCGCTTTATATTTTTTTTATAGAATTTAGTCGTTAACAATAATAATAATAATAATAATGTTATTTTTCTGAAAAACTGTGAAAAATAAAATATTATACAATTATACTTGCCTAAAAAGTTCCATATTAATTTAAAAGAATTACATTGAGCTATGGAATGAGAATGGTAGTCATTGATATAAGATTCTTTGAAATAAGATTAGCAAAGAAATAACAATTTCCTATAAAAATAAGCTCACAACTTTTGCAATCGACTTAAATTTACATATAAATATAATTGAAATTATAAATTATAATTGTGAGCGAAATATACACAGTATAATAGTTATTTTATTATTTCAAGTGTAAAATAATATTACGTAAAGTAAAGCGGATTATATTGTTAATTTCGTATAAATTTATATGAAAGTACATTATATGTTTTTTTTTTATTTGTTCTTGTTTGGAAACAGAATGGAGAATGTATGATTGTTTTTTAATTATTAAATTTTTACTTTAATATAACGAATGTCTTACTGGTCATTCGATTAAATTTTATTTTTATTTTTCATATAACAAAAATGTCAATTTAAAACATTTTCATGTAAAAATAAGAATATTTGTATTGAAACGAAGGATGTGTTTATTTTTAAATAAGTTGAATAAACTTGGTATCGATTGCTGTATGTTAGTGATAGCTGAAATCATAATATATATGGATTGATAATTCTTATTTGTGTTTTTATAAGAAATATTAATAAATATATATATTTTTTATATCTTTATAAAAAAAAAAAAAAAAAAAAAAAAAAAAAAAAAAAAAAAAAAAAAAAAAATGGAATAAATAAATCGTATAATAAGAGAAATAATTGAAAGATTTTGAAATTTATAATATGCATCGACAGTATGATAATATTAACTAGAGTCGAAATATTAATTTTGTATCGATATTGAGTAATGTGTAATCAATAATATAAAATAATTATTATAATCGTAGAGCCTTCCAAAAAAAAAAAAAAAAATGTCCCTAAATTTTATATGCTATGTAATGTAAGTATGTAATATATTAAAATGTTTATAAAAATGTCAGCGATTTAGTTAGGAAGAGATCTAAGAAATTTTAATCCTCATGGAGAAAGAAAAGTATAGATGAATTAATAATGGCCTCACGGAAGCTAAGTGCTATTGTCTAAGTTTCAAAGTACAAATTGTTGCATAATACATAATACATGCTTTTTATGTACATAAACACGGGATCGAGAAAGGCACAAGTTAAGCATATTTGTCGCAAAAGTGCATTAAATTTCACAAAGTATTCTGTAATATGGACTCGAACTGTCCTTTTTTTGCAATTAAGTGTAATTGTATACTTCCTTTTTTTCTTCCTCTTAATTTCTCGATAGTCCTTTAATACAAAACAAAAATTCAATAATATTTACGAATAAATTTATTGTACGCATCATTCGACAAGAAACACATTTTTCGACTAACAACGAATATATAAACTAAGTTTTAACAAATCCCTATATATAAATAAACATGAAGCAAAGACTTGGATTTAAAATGTACAAAATTTATCAGATATTCAGTGCTCATCTTATACGTAGGAATTGCATTTCTTCTGATGCAATATGAAAATTAAATAAACTTTTAGAATGATTGCGAACATTACACTTGAATAAAGAATATTGACGATTATTGCAACAGTCGAATAAATAATTTTGTAAACTATTTTCACGATGTTCGTTGTGTGTCCTTCCAATTTCGAATGAAAATTCATGGTAAGAAATGAGTAATAGACAACAAAAAAATATTAGATAGAAATTTTATTTATAAAAATTCTGCCTAAATTTATTTTTACTTTTAAGATAAGGTGTTATTTGTTCCTAATTATTTATTTAAATAATTATACAATAAACATTATAATAACCTTTAATGTCTTTTTTAATATTTTGTTACATTTTTTTTTTTTTTTTTTTTATTTTATTACCAGCCAGTAAGGAGCTGCGAGAACACACAAAATTCTCTGGTTCAAATGTCTCGCTCGACCTCCGCTATGAACAGCTGTGATAGGCCAAGGGCTCGGACGCATTAATACTATATACGTATATTGGGCCTTTATGCGCGACTAATGAATTTTCATTGATCCGCCGAGCATTTCCCAGCCGTCAACGAAAACAAGAACCTTCCCTGTACAGCCAATACACTAAAGAGAAACGAGCACTCGCGTGTTTACGCTCATCCTTTTTCCGTGTTTGCTCCTTCAAGGGGTGGCGACGAGGGACGGGATGGAAGACGGCATCGAGGGGTAACTAAGGGGCGCTTGCGCGGATGAGTCCAAGCCGCTCTGGCACCTGTGGACCTCATCGATCCCTTATTCGAAGCTCGAGCGCACGACAGTGACATTTTCCCCCCCCCCCCTCCCCAACCCCTCACCATCCCCGTCCTCCTTCCCACCCCACCCAGTTCCACAATAACGTGGCTACTTGCAACGGACCACGTCGTATCACTACGTCGTCGGCACTACCCCGAATCCCACTCTACACTGCTCAGTCCACACGCACACTTTCTTAGGCCGACAGACTATAGGTCGTAATGCCTCTGCCATTCAATTTTCTTCTTGTCCCATCTTTTCATTTCCATTCATTCCCAATGGATTTTCCAAGTCTTTCCAAGTTTTTTCTCGCTTCGTCGATGCAACAATTTAGCCCAATACAGAACTGAGAACCGAAGGATAAGAAAGTTTATTATTGCTACGCGATCCTTCAATACGTAAACCCGTGCATATCGATTAAGAATTTAAGAGCTCATCATCTTTTTTCATTTAACAGAGTACTAGATTTTTCTTATTGAATTTGGCGCTCGCACGCTCTTATTTACATTTACTTTCTTCTATTCAAAGATAAAAGTTTACTCGATGACGATAAGTTCATTAGATCACTTTTTTTTTTTACTCAAAAAAATTCAACGCGCCGTTTATTAACTTCATAATCAAAAACAAGTGAAAATTGATGGTAGGATTTTTATCTTTCATTCCCATTTCACGAATAAAATTCTGTTAAAAGCATTGCGTATAAAAGATACATTAAACTTTGATTCCTACTATTTCTAAATATTGGCAAAACTTTTCACCTAGGACTTTATAAACCAAGTACACATAACTTTTTTGCATAGAGAGTGTATTGAGAAACTTCCTTTGCACAGCCCCACTTCAAAAACTAATATAATTCAAAATTTTTGTAATATGTAACTACTTTAAATTACACTTGTTTAAAAAGAAAAATACTTGACATTATATATGATAAAACTAGGTATACTTAATAAATTTTATATTTTAATATGGGATTAGGTATATAAGTGTATATATAACTGTATATAAGTCTGGCTTTGTAATATAAAAAATTCGATATACTACAAAATCTTTTACTAAAATCATTTTTATAGAGGTTACACACACACACACGCACACGCACACGCACACGCACACTACACACGTGTGTGTGTATGCTTATAAAACTTTGATAAATTGTAAAATCTATATAAAATTGAGTTAAATAATACTTACGAGGAATTGACAGTTATCACTGAATATGAGTGAAAATCAAATAACAAGATAAAAATGAATTTTAACCAGAAACGATATTTTTATAATTTCAAAAACTTTTTCTTTTTTTTTTTTAACATGGTCGATCATTATAATTTTATACTTTACAAATGTATAAATATATTCATGAAATAACAAATTGCAATTATACAGACATAGAAGTTCAGCACATTATATTCAATAGAAATATTGCCTCTAAACGAACTACTAAAACAATAATTATTATTATTTTACGTTATTATCTGATTTGAAACTATAATTTTTTAAAAATAATACGCAATAAAAATTTGTTCATTATACGAATAAAGTGATAAAAGTATTGTATAAACAAATGAAAACGTATTTATGTTGTACATACTTGAATAAATCGAGTATTTAAATTAACAATAATTATATTATTTGGGATTTTTTTTTTATATACACAATTGTACAATTTATATTTTGTAAACTATATATATTTAGTTAATTGTACACAATTTGAAACGTTTAATTTTTGTTCGATTCGGTCGAATTCCCTTGTATTTAAAGATTTTCGTTTAACTTAAATTAATGTAAACTAGTATAATGTATGAAAATCTTCATAAATGTCGAATAATATGAAGCAATTAAAGAATTTCCAAAGTAGAAAAAGAAATTTATTTGTAATCGATAATTTAAATGTATATATTGGGAATACGCAATGGTGCTAATTAAACATTTTATCCGTTTACAAATTCATATATCAGATTAATATTTATGAATGTACACAGGCTTTCTCAGCTTATTGTCAACATTTTAATAATACCCTATCATTAATAGGTCCTTAATTATTTTCATCTCACATTATTTGCCTGTTTGTATGCATATTATTAAATTTACAAATCGTTTCTCATTAAATACAGTCATTAAATAATTATATCATAATTCTTTAACGTAGCTTTTGTTAAACGAATAACAGTCATATTGACTCGAACTGTCCTATCATCATATAAATGAATAATTGTTGTTATGTAACTGAATGCAAAATGTTTGATCCTATCTAGTCTGTAAAATTGGAAAATTGTAGCGTATTCTTTTATGTTTTATTTTTGTAGATCGACTGTACTGTAAATGATATATTCTAAACTTAGATAAAATGTTTACCTTAAATATCATTTAGGTGGGGTTTTAATGGATACTTTCATGTCATTTAATACAATTATAAATAATTTACAAAAACAAAATGTATTTCCAAACTGGCGGAAAAAGCGCACAATAATGTCGTGTAGTAGACGTAGGCGCGTGGAATATATTGACGTAGGAGGGCCACTTGTCCCAAGGTATTTTCAATGTTTTATCTTTGTAATTGCATGCGCCATAAAGTTGCTGTACGAATTCTTGCCTCCTACGTAACGAGATAGCATGGAAAATTATCACTTCCACCTCTCTAGCCACTTTCGGGAGATGCCAATAATATTGTGACATAGCCCAACACACCTGATGCGTCTCTCTGTGCTATTCTCAACTTTTTTTTCTCGATGCTCCATGCTACCGACTGTTTTGGTTTCAAACTGAAGATTTTAATATTATTAATACCTTCTACTCCCGCCCGCCCCCTTCTCCCCCACCCCGCTCCCCTATTACTCTTTCTATTCTTATTAAAAGTCTCGAAGTAAAGATTCACTACCATTTCGATTTATTGAATATTGTTGAATAGTTTATTAATACTCGGACTTTATATATATGTATATAAGATTTTGGCGATTATTTGTCCAAAGCTAGCGATTAAAGTAAATTTCGTATCTAAATGTAGTAATTAGAGAGTGAGCTTTACTATTAGTCATAGAATTGGTAAGATAAGGTTCCTTTCAAGAAAATGGAAGACATTCGATTTGACTTCAAGTTTTTATCATTCGTATATTTTCAAAGTTTCTTAATTCAAGTCTTTGAACTGGATTTTTCGATAAAAACTTAATCATCCGTTAATCTCAATTATATACTTATTAAGTAATGTAGATTTGGTATTCTGAAAATGTGTATCTGCAAATTTCGTATAATTTCGATGTTTAGATCCAATATTTCTATCGCATTTGAACAATAAACAGTAAATAACATTATAATTTCATCTATTTTTATTTTTATTGGAAAAATGATTTTTTTTTTCCCATTAAATTTAATACAACTATTTTTTTGCAGTAAATAATTCATAAATAAATCAAGTAAATGCGTGATCTTCTAAAATATTGAATCCATAAAGTATTTTATTCTTATTCTTTTTCTAATAAATGGACGTTGAAAGCTGATATTGTAATATATTCATCAGACATTATCAGACTTATAGATAATGCTACATGTATTGAATGGAATAAAGAATTTAGAATGTAGTAAGGAAAATTCTTTCAAATTGTACGAGTTCACTTTCTTTGATCTTTATACTAAAATGAATCTTTCATGAATTGAAAACTTGAGAATTTCAAAAAAGTCTTTTCCAACTATTTCGTGATAAAAAATTCGATTACCTGATGGTTACGATTAATATTATGAAACGAGCTATTAATATTCCATAGACCGTCAAACATTATTATTCTTTTTTTGTTAATGCTCATAGATTAAATTGTATAGTTAGTTCGTTAAAATTATTAATAAACAATATATTATGCATGGACTTCGATTAAGGCTTTGAAAATTAATAAGTTCTTTTAAATTATTCGTACTCTGATGGAATTAAACGGGCCTGTATGCGAAAATTTTTTTTATTGAATATATTAATACCATGGAAAATGTTGTATGCAAACTGAAAGATTAATTGTTTATGTCTTTAAACAATGGCTTCACTTTTATCGATAATATTTTTTTAAATATTTTCTAATTAAAATTGTCTATTTTTACAACTGATTTAGTTAGAAGAAACTTTGTTAAATTAGAATATAAATCGAAAAGCTCGTTTGTCACGTTGTAGTATTCAGGGCAGATTTGCACAACTCACGTGGCTTTTATTTTTATTCAAGAGTTCATTGCTTCATTTTTTCATTAATTATTTTACCATATATAATTTTCTTTCACTTTTTTTTATTATTATAATACTAATTAATACTCTTTGCAAAATTATAACATTACTACTTTATTATATAAAAAGATGTTTTATTATTAGAATTTGCGCAAAATATACAAATAACATTTTTTCTAATTATTTATATATATATATATATATATATATTCATTAATAAATGCCATTAATGTTGGATAATTGGAAAATTTAGTATTCTACTCAAGTAAATTTTGAGTTTAATACCTTGTTTATAAATGTTGTTATTATCGATAGTTTTTATTCGGTAGTCCAGCATTAAAGAAGCTTTTATTTTTATTGATATTCATAGATGTTCTCAAACAATTATATAAATAATTGGCATTCGCTTTGAACTTCTTAATTTTTTTTTTTTCAACGACATTGCTAATTCGTGTAATAATTATTATCAATAGTCTTTTATCAATAATTTTTATCAATAGTCTTTTATCAATAATTTTTATCAATAATAAAATGAAATGTTTAATGAAAATCTGATTTTCATTAAACGACATTATATGGAATTGAAATTTGTTTTCAAATTTTCAAGAATCCTTCTATAAGTAATTATGTATTACGAATGAATAAATGAATTATTGTTATTTACTCTCTTACCTTCAATTTAATTTTTAATACAGAATCGGAAAATGTACTATTAGTGCATTTCATTATTAATTTCTTTCACATTTAGAAATTCCAAATTATATACTAGAAAATTGAAATAAATTTTCTATTGGTAATTTATAAATTTATACAGATTCGTTTAACCATAATTATATTTTCAATTACCTCTACTATTGGAATATTTATTTCACCCTCTATATTTGACATTATTTATCTTATATGCGTAAAATTTTACATTTTAAATTGGATGATGAATCATTTCAAATTATTAGATAATTTTTCGTGATGAGTAAATTGTATGCATTGCTTAGTAAACGTGGCACGCAATATATTAAAAGCAATTTTTTATTTTACCATCGAATACAGTTATAAGATATAAATTCACTTATTTATAAATTCCATTAATAAAAGAAATACTAATTGAGTATGATGCGTATAATATTTTACTTTAAATACAAAATTTCATCTAATTATAAATATATACATTTTGTTAAGAGCTTTACTCTATTATTCTTTAATTACCTAATTAATTCATATTACATTTAAAAGTAATGAATTTAAAAGCCCGCAACTTATATGTTACAAATGCAAACAAAACAATTTTTGCTATTATCAGCAACTCATCCAAGAGGCAATTTCTATTAAATAATGTAAGAACTTTTTAAAAATTACCTGTAAAATGTAAAACAAATTTTATAAATCAATATAAATGTTGCTTAGCATTAAGAATTATGGGGTTTTCGATTAAATTTCGATGAAATTCTTCACCACTTACAGGTCATAGACAAAAATTAATTTTTAATGGCAATCAAAAGTAAATTTGATAGTAGATTGTGTAAATTTGAAATTTAAGATTTTATAAGAATCTATTATTATTATTATTAACTGATTAGCATTAACAAATACTGTAAGATGTCTTAAAATGAGTCTAAAATAATGAAAGATTCAACCTCAATTATATTAATTATATGATTTCTTTCTAAATTTGTATGCGCGTGTAATGCATTTGTCCATCTTTCTCAATGAAATTTTTTAATGACTTAACAAACATCAAACTACCGAATTATATATATTTAAGATTATTGCTGATATCTTTTTGTTAAATAAATTTTCTGAATATTGACATAAATTATGAAAGCAAAAGCGTAAAAACACTAAAATAAAGTAACGCATAATTTTTAGTTTTTGATAATGAAATTAATCAAATTTATGACCTCATATTAAATAAATCGTATATATAAAATTTATAATATTAATATATCGATAGTTTATCTTTACTCTACGTTTTAACTATATACAACCAATTTATTTTCAAATTTTATTTTTTCAAGAAATTTGTTAAAAATTATTTGTAAAAAATATTTGTCGAAGAGAAATCATTATTTATAAATACCTTAATCAAATTTTACACAAAATATGTTTTAATATAAAAATTTGATATTAACACGGTTGAGATATAATTATTTTTATAGGTTTACATTATATCTTATATCTTGCGATTTTCTATTTTAATATATATATATATATATATATATATATATGTATGCGTATTATTTTTAATTTTGAATTCAAATAAATACAGTATTTTTAAAACATAAGATTTGCTTTAAAATGTTATTTTAGAATGTAAATATTTCAGGCTATTTCAAAAGCACGTTCAAAAGAAAACATAAAGGGATGTTAAATAGAGAGAGAAAGGTAAATATGTAGATAGATAAATAGATGTATAGATGTATGCATTGATAAAGAAAGAGTTATCAATCATGATATCATTATTATCAAATGGATTTTATGTATTTTTGCTTATTTGTATTTTTGTTTATCAGCAATATCAACGTACTTCTTATTTGTACTCATAAAATAGATTTTTTTCCTGCCCTGAGCAAACTGCAAATATTCCTCTAATGTAGTTTCTCAAATACTATTTTAGTAATATAAATAATGATTTTTATAATGAAAGTACTTTTTTTATTTTATCATACATGATATCGTATGATTATAAGTGCATGTTAGTTTGTATGCATTGATTGTGTGCGTTCATTCGCTTTCATGCCAGTAAGTTTCATGCGCATATAAATGAGCTTACTCGAGTACGTTTACGTATCAAGGAATTTGCGTGGATCGTTTAAAGATGGGTTTTCCTTCTTCTTGAATGGAGTTTAAAAGTAATTGTATGATTTTTCGATTTCTTCACTCATTTACGATTGAAGTATTGATAGCATCTATATAAAACAAAAAAAAACAAACATCTGTTTAGGTCTATAATTATCTAAATTACTTAATACATTTAATGTTGTGAAGAAATTTATGGTAAAAAGAGAAATGAAGATAAAAATACTGAGTATTGCTGACCTGGTAACTTATAACGAATAGACATTTCTACTCGTTGAAAACGTAATTTTAATGCTATAATAATGCAAAATTGCAAATCAACGTATTTTGTAAAAAATGTAATGAAAATAAATCGATTAAGATACACATTATTAATGTTTTACAGGCTGTGGAAGCTTATAAAATATATACACCACTCGATTCGGATAGAATCAATGAAATTTTTGTCGTCAGAAACGTTAGAGAGGTGATTGATGAAATAATATTGCATTAATAATAAGTTCGTGGCACACGTTATAAATAAATGCTGTTATCGAACTATCAATTTAATGTGGTTTACAGTTTCGTTAGGAAGTAATTGCCAGGTGGACGTAATACAAAGCATTTAGCTTAAGCATTTAGCCATCAGTCTGATGAATTTTCATTCATAGTCATACTTTACTTTTACCTTGCAGGTCGGCCGCCCGACTTCCTTGCGTTCGTTATCACGCTACTAATGATGCTGCTAATGGCGGCGGGAGTCAAGAAGTCTCTGGTGTTCAACAATGTATTAAATGTGCTCAACCTCGCCGTGTGGGTCTTTATTATGGCCGCGGGAATGTTCTACGTCGATTCAACAAATTGGACCGAGCACAAAGGCTTCCTACCCTTTGGCTGGAGTGGAGTAAGTTTAATGTCCTTTTCATTTTCATTCGCTGTGTACATTCTTTTTCTCTGTTCAAGTACTCTCTCTTATTTTAAGCCACCGCGCGCCAAGCACTCGCTTATTTATTAAATAATGCGCTTGGTTATCTAACGGCAGAACTTGGGGGGAGGGGTGGGGAGGGGCGGGGAGGGGGGGAGGGGGCCAGGGCCTTTACGGCCCAGTTATTGACGAAGGCATAAATTGCTGAATATGTAAATGGGAGAATGGACAATGGGGTAAGCTCGAAGGGTAATCGAGTATTCATGGAATATTTCATGATAAATGTTTTTTTAATTTATCAGTTGCTTTATAATTATTCGGATATACGTGACTAGATTTTTCTTGCATTGTTATTTTATTACAAGCACGCGCTGTCAGCATTTACATGACTTCGTATCGGCGTATTATAAAATAAAAGATAAACATTGATTTATATATAATACCGAGTTTTTACATTTTACGAATTTCAAAAAACTCTTTCTACCTTGATCAAACTTCAGGCTGGATAAACAACAGATTGAGCGAGTGTCTGATCTTGTCCAACCTCCTTTATTACACTAATAAAATATGTTGTTTTATAAAGGCGTTAGCTGCTATATATATATATATATATATATAGAGTATATTAAAAGGGTCAAAACGTCGACGAAATTATAGAAAATATTTCTTATGGTATAGAAAATATACAATAGCGTAGGATGGATATAATTTTTGTTTCCATCGCCTAACATTAGGGTGAACAGATGTTGTTGGAGTTCTAATAGTAATAGATAATGCGCTGAGAATATGATTTATATAAATCTTTCTCGCGTGCTGCTGAACTCGAATATAAATTCGATAATTCGTCCAAATTTTCAAATCTATTTCCTATTTAATGCAATTTTTAGGTATAATATAAAAATTTAATAATGTTTATTTATATTATGGACAGGCGAGAATAACATGAAAGAAATAAGCAATGAATCTTATTTTTAATCTTATTGCGTTTATATAAATTGGATACTAATATTTGAACTTTCAATTAAAATTTAAATTATAAAACTGTGGGGGAAAGTGTAAAGAATGTTAACTTCCATTGTGAAAAATAGGGAAAAAATTTTCATGTAATTTCGATTATTTAAGAATTTAAAGGAATAGTTTTTGGTTTTTCAATTTTATCCGATTTTTTTTTCTTTTCTTTTGTTATTGTATATCTGTACTATATATATATATATATATATATATATATATTAACTTATTATTAATATTCATAGCACAATACTTACTTTTGTGAGTATTTATTAAGAAATTTTACTTATACATGTGTATAAGTATGAATATGAAATTCATACATTTAAATTTTGCATCTCCTAGTAAATTCTATAAAAATCGATCCTTACAAGCCCTTATACTAGTTTTTTCTCTTCAATAAATATTTTTATTATCTTCGTTACAATATAGACAAGCTTATCTGGGACAAGAATACCGACATAGTATAAAAATAAATATAAATTTTTACTGGATTATGGAGGTTATACAGAGTAATTTTCAATCTTACAATATTTTTTTTTTTTCTTTTTCTTTTTCTAATACATCTCGAAGGGAATTGTCTAATCTTAAAACTAAACAATTATTTTTTAAATAATTCTATAACCTTCCATAATTATATTACACTTTAACTATTCTATTTAACTATTTTCTACTTTTTAAATTATAATATTTTCAATATTTCCTAATAAAAGCGTTCTTTAGCTATAAATAATTGTTGATAAAAACTTATAAATCTTCATAGATTAAACTAGATTAAATATTGTCCAAAAAATATTTTAATTAATATATTTTCAAATAATAAAAATAATGATAATACTAACGATATTACAAAATTATTTTAAATTAAAAAATACATAGAATACACTATCGCTAAATTTTTTACAAAAATGTATTTTTTGTTAATTGAAGTACATATAATATCAAGTACATATTTATTTATTATATACGTGAATGATTTATTTAAAATCGTATAAGAATACATGCTACATTAAGAATTTTATCTTGAAACATTACAGTGAAAATTCGAAAATTTTAAATAACATGTAAATTTAAACGAAACCTAACGAAGATTATTTATATTTTTTCAAATTAAAATTCCAATGCTTAATATTTGGTTAAATATAATGTTATTGGCTTTACTATAAAATCAGAGATATAAAATGAAAATGAGCTTCACATTTTGGTATATGAATTTTCACTTCAACTCTCATGTTATTCTGTAATGGTAGTGGCAAAAAGATGATTAGGCTATTCGCGAAGATTCGAGATAATGGCAAACTTGTTGCGCAAATTCTTGCAACATAGGGATGAACTACTGCACATTTCGGGCAAATATTGAAAATTGACCAAATATCAAAAAAGTTGGAGAAGGAAAATACATTGTGAAAGAAATGTCGAGAATTTATCAATTACAATGAGTTAGTTAGAAAAAAACAAATAAACTATAAAATGGAACAAGAGATAATAAAATAAAAACTTGGTAATTCATTTCTTGGCATTCGTTCAAAAATAGGATTATTAATAATAAGATATTTTTTATTTTCATATAGAGAATATCATATAGAGAATGAACAATGCATATAAATTTTAGTTTATTTTCTTATCTATAACCGATGATTAAAGAATAATTTTTGATCTTTTAAAATATCAATTTTTAATTCATCCATTGTTCCATATGTTCAGCTTTTGTTGTTTATGTGACACGCATTTAATTAATACTCTTGTAATTTAATTATCGATAATAATTTTTTCTTTCATATTTGATAAAATTAATGAAAAAAAAGGAATTTTATTTATCTTATCGAAAAGAATTTATTGATGAATATAAATATATTTTATTTACGCGCACACGTTTAAAAGATTCAAACTTCATAAATGTGTCATGCAAATGCGTTGGTCGTATATATTTAATCTTTTATATAATTTGCCCAATGGGTATCGAGTTTAATCGTGGCTCACCTTAATAAAACGATGAAAAATAACGATGAAGTACTATTCAAAGAAATTGTAAATGTGCTGCATTGAACACTCACCATTATTTTGCGTACCCATTAGCACATGATGAATTTTTTTCGTAGAAATGACACGCGCGCGCGCGCGCACACACACACACACACACACACACATATATATAACACATTTCAATTCACACTTTCCTTCCCTTTCCTTTTTTTTTTTTTTTTTTTTTTTTTTATATTATGGAAAAATAAATTAGACTCGATCTCAGAAAATTGACGATGCTTTATTACTTTATCATCTTTCTCACATCGAGAGTTATACAGCTTAAAGAGCCGCCGCTGGCTATTATAAAGAAAGTAGGAGCAGAGAATCGAGGATGAGATGCGAGGTCAATCTTTATCTTGGAAAGCACTCTTTTATTGAGCGACACTCGAAATATTCATCAGCCCCACTTTCTCGCCTGAGACATATTTCTTATATAAATGTGCTTGTAGCATGAAGAATATTTAATCACGCAGGGCGAGATTTCGCTAATTCGATAAGGGATACTTAAGATGTCGAGATCAACCTGAAAGACATAGCATCGGTTGTCCTTAAACACGTTTTTAGTTAAGCGGTAAGAAAAACCGGATAATTTCTGAGATGTATATTGATCATTGTTGCGACGGAAATGGCAAAGGGAAATTCATTTACGCTCTACACATAATAGCAGATTCGTTGAGTCCGTTTATGAAAAAAAGTGTTCGAGCAATAATTAATATTTTTTCGATTAAAACGACATCTCATTGGATGTGGATCCAATATCCAAGGGTGCAGTAGCTCGAAATAATTGTGCTTGTATGTGTTTCAGGTATTTACCGGTGCAGCCACGTGCTTCTACGCGTTCATAGGATTTGACATAATCGCTACGACGGGGGAGGAGGCAACGAATCCCAAGAGAAGTATTCCTTTAGCAATAGTCTCTTCGCTGATTATCATTCTTATCGCATACGTCACCAGTAGTATGGTTTTGACACTGATTGGTGAGTTTATATTTTTACGGACAATAATCTTGGGCATTAGTAATACGTTTGAACCTTTAAGATTTCTAGAAAAGTAAGGTTTTTTGTTCTTCATAATTTAAAATCCCATTATTTAGCTTTTTAAAATTTATTACATGAAATATATTATCTAAAAATTGCTTTGTATATTCTAAGAAAAAGAAAAATATATATTTTTAACTGTATGTGTTATATTGTTAAACTATATATCATCGCTTTCCATCTGTTACATTCGTTTATTCCTATTTCACTAATTATTATCTCTATAGGTTTAAACATGCGAATAACATTTTTTTTCTTTGATAAACAATTTCTGAAAATTATGGTACAATACTGTCATTGGATTACTTTTTAACGCAACGCGATGACATTTATAAAAAGTATTGTCAAATTTTTATGCGCATTGCCGCGATAACATTTATCATTTGGATATAGATAGAACATCATGAAATATATATTCACAATTACTTCTCAATTTAAACTTTTAGTTTCATTGAATAATATTTTTTATATTACAATGACTTTTATATTTTACGAGTCTTTATACATTTTTGCACATGGACAAAAATTTTATTTAATGTGTGGTGGTGGTTGTGTGCGTGCTTGTGTGCGTTCGTGTGCTTTCGTGTGCTTTCGTGTGTGCTTTCGTGTGTGCTTTCGTGTTTGTGTAATCATGATGAATGAAGTCTTTATATTATAACGAAGAATAGTGTTGAAAATATTCGATGAAATATGAGAGTACTCATAAATTATCGGCCTGTATATGGAAAATTAGCCCGAGGAGAGTTTTAGAAAAATTATCGATATTTTAACGTTCACATTGAAAACAAATAATTATTATGATCCAAATTAAGTAATGAGCCACTCGCTTCCAATTATATTTGCAATAAAAAATACGATTTTTGGATGAAGGATTTAATTGAAGTGTAAGCTTTATTTTTATTAAATGTAGTGTATTTATTCAATCATAAGAAAGAAATACATTAAATATCGACTGCTTAAGGCGTGAAATTATATTTTAGAACTTTAAATGTCATATTTGCATAAAAGAAAATTGCTAGAAATCTTTAAGTTTTTCAGTTTATGTTCCGTTTACTAAAAAGTAAATCTGACGATAATTTGACGAATGGAAATATTGTTTTATAGAAACATATTTGAATATATTGAATAGAATGAATATTTATATCGGATCTAATTATCTTTTCTTCATTATTATATCATGATTGTTATGTATCATTAATTTAATATAATGACTTGAACAAATTCTACAAATCACAGATAAATTATTTATTATTATTTTAATAAATTAAATTGCATTATTTTACGTTTGCATTGCATTAAAATAGCTTTAATAGTTTTAACAGCTTTTGAGATTATAAGTTTTGTTATAATCATATTAAATGAAAAACTGATAAAGACTAATATTAAACATGGAGCTTAACAGAAAAGAGTCAAGCTATTTGTTGAAATTTATAATCGCACACAATTTATAAAATACGACAGCAATAATTGCTAATTAAATTTTAATAGATGGTAATGGAAAGAAATAATGATTTAGAGTTTCTATTTTTTTTTTCTTTCTTTTTTTTTACATATTGAATCTAATCTGGATTAGCTTTTTTTGTTTAAACGTTTAATATTTTTAGATTAAGTAAATAGAATACAGATCATGTATAACAGGAAGTTAAATAGATATAAGACCCGTTTTTATCAATAATGCATAAATTTGCAAGAGTATATAGTCTATTTTCTTTATAATTATGACTACACAAAGATGAAAAAAAATGTTTATTTAAATTATTAAATAACTTACACACATTTACCTTAAATGTTGCATCAAATTTATCAACTAATTTTATCGTATAAATACAGTAACACATTTTCTAATTAAAAAGCTGTGGATAACCTACCTGAAAAGAAATATCCATTCATTTGTAAGAATTATATTTGATATTAGAGAAATATATATATATATATATATATATATATATATAATTTGATTGAGTTATTAATTTAATTAATTATCATTAGCAAACAATTAATTACTTAATAAAGAGAATCTAGATTTATATAATTAAATGCGTTAAATGATAAAATAGTCGACCAGGGCACTTTATTGAATATATCTTAAATAGCGTCGTTAACACTAAGTTGATGGACGTTTATGACCAATAAAATGCTGCATTACAGTTCCATACGAAGAGGTTGATCAAGACTCAGCGTTGGTGGAAATGTTCGGTCAAGTGGGTGCTTACAAATGCAAGTACATAGTTGCTGTGGGAGCTCTGGCCGGATTAACAGTCTCTATGTTTGGCAGTATGTTTCCAATGCCGAGAATAGTGTACGCAATGGCTCAAGATGGATTAATCTTCCGGTAATAGTGTCACAACACTTAAGCTCTATTTTCCTTTTTCCGCCGCTTACTATGTATATATGTATATATATAACGTTGAAACAACAATGAGATCTGGTAACAAACGATACGAGGTAAAATCGGTTGGCAAATTATCATGCAGAATTAATTTTAATCGCAATAATGGAAAGCATTCGGTTGCGAAGAGCGATTTTGATTATTCAGTTTCGCCGCTCCCTGCACTCGAATTATTCCAGTATTACAATATGGAAAATAACAAAAAAAAAAAAAAAAAACTTTTTTTCTTTAACACTTTTCAGGTCCTTGAGCCAGATATGGCCATTAACAGGTACTCCAGCTTTGGCTACGCTTACGTCGGGACTATGTGCGGCTTTCGTAGCTCTTTTGATCCAGCTTGAAGTACTCGTGGAGATGATGTCCATTGGTGAGAGATCAGCAGTCTCTACATGCATTATTAATGTGAAATTTTTATTAAAATTTTTTTTTGTAACAAGATGACATGCAATAGGGCTCCAATCAAAGTTTAAAAAATTAATCTTTCAAAATATCCTTCCTTATTCCCTGTTTATTATTACGAAAGCTTGCCTCACAAATACTTTAAACACAATGCACGAAGCTTAATGGAGATCCATTAAAATATTCTAACAAGGTAAAGATTTCGACAGAAACTTTATGCTCGTCTTATTAAATCCCGATCATCTAATAATTATCCACTTTTAAATATTAATTATCGTACAATCATTTTTTAAAACGAAATATAAGGCTTTAAAATACCTTATATCTATCGTATACCTTACCGCAATTACGAGCATTTGTCATTTTAATTTTACGAAATATATATTTAGTACGATTAATAAATACGAAAATTTGCCATGCAATATTACAATATTAAACTCATAAAATTTCATAAAATCTGATATAGTTTATCGACAACGATATTATATTATAATATAATGTATTCCAAATTGAATGATAAATGTTTTATTATCATTGTGAAAAATCGAAATTGATTATATTACAGTCGATTACAGTACCTTAAATTTTAAACTAACATTAAGAACTTGAATAACTTCATTTTTCTTAAACAAATTTATTCTAAATACCGAAGACATACCGATTCTAAAACATAATATTGGCCTTAATTTTATTTTCTATTTTATCGCGTAAATTAACTGATTATTAAATTGACAAAGTTCTGAGAAAAATAGTATGCAACTGTATTATTAATTATCTTATTTATGTAACAGAATAATGTCAGAATAGTCCAACATGTGTTAAAAATATAAAAGTCAATAAAATTAATTTATATGAGATAATTAGCTTTAAAACTTTTTAAATTTTACTTATCAGTATGAGATAGTAATTGAAGATATTAACACAAAGTCTATATAAACGCAATGAACTGAGTCTATAGGATCGGCTATATTGCGCGGTGATAGTTTCTTCGTTAAATATTTTCACGGTATTCGCTGGGAAATTTTTAATAATCGAATGTATATAAGCGTGTTTCATCGTTCGTGAAAAAGAGCTTGGATTTTATTAAATTAGGCCAATGGCCAAAAGATTTATATCCTTCATAACTGTCAGACCTAATTTTATCAATTTAACTGAGACTAGATTTATACGGATGCAGTAAGATCTCTAAAACTGAAATATTACCTCGACCGTAATTTTTCTATAGGCTTAAATTATCTTCTCTCACTCTTCTCACTGTTGCTTTGGCACTCGAATATTGTACTTTTATCTACGAATCGCGTGCGGCCGCCCATTTTCCTATATTTTCCGTATTTTTCCCCACATTCTACTGCCCCCTTCCCTTGCATTATCAAGATTTTTACAACACATATGCTACTTGATAGTAAATTTTTGATACACGTGTATAAAGTGAAATTGAAAATGTTTATTTAATAAAATTATCGTATCATACATTACACAATGTCCGCAGTTTATAAAATATCGTATCAAGCTTTAGCGTATCGAGCATAATCTTATATTTGCTTTAATAATTAACATTAAAGTGTATTTTCGGCCACTATACTTAAATCTTAATAGTAAATATAATCAATCAATCAATCAAATAATAATGTATACAATAAAATTTCTATAATTAAACGTAGGTGGTTAAGTTATGTTATACGATGTAATAATTATTCATTGTGTACTTAAAAAACTAAGACAATTAACGAGATTTGGTATAGAAAAAAGTGACATGGATTTTTGAGAAAATGAAAAACATTTGTTCAGATTATAAATTACGATAATTGTGTTTTCAATTTATTTTTCAATCCAATTTTTTATTTATTGATATAAATCTGGATTATCTGTTACATGAAATATAGCTGTATTTTAATCTAAGAGATTAGTCGTAATTACATTAAATATTTAAAAGAAGTAAATGTTATTTTATTTCTTACTTATATATATATATATATATATATATATATATATATATATATATATATATTTTTTTTTTTTTCATTTACTTAAGTTTATATATTGTTTTTCTGTTGGTTATAAAATAAGTTCTTGAACATCCATTTTATGGCTAGTTAAATATAAAAGTTATACACAATTAAAAAGTGATTTTTATTATTCCTTTACATAATTAAATATAAGATTATGATATGTGAATTATTTACTAATCATCTTATTTACATAGTACATAATGAATTTATTTACACAAGAAAAATTAATTTCTTGCCGTATAAATGACGAATTTTTTTTTCAAAAATGTCTTAGATATGCAAAGAAAGATCGATTATATTTAATATATAACTGTAGAATTATAATTAATTTAAATGATATTTCCCACTTGTTAGATAGAACCATTTACATCACAAAATTTACATTTTCTTGATAATTCAATGAATTACTTCTCTCTCATCTGCTTGGTTAGTTCTGTACGGGCATTAAACGTAGCAATTAATTAGCTTTAATAATAAGCATTTGTAAGTATAATAGCCTATAATTTATTATGATAGTGTAAAATTTACAACACAACTGCTTACTATGCGATAGATTGACTTTAATTATTACCGCTTCGTTTTTATTACTTATTGCAAAATGATATTACGAAAATTAAAGTAGATGAAAAAAACTAATTATTTTAAAATCAATGTTGTTAGGAATTTTGAGAGGGTGGGGGTAAAATGAATTTTACAATACGAATAGTTCGAATCCGACAATTCGCGCCTTTTCATATAATATGAAAATTCCTCGGTTAAGCTTGGAAGCAGCAACATGAGTAATGAGACTTGGAAGAGTATGCTGCGGTAATTTCGCGAAACGTCGGGAAATAACGCGAGAGCTCGTCTAACCAAATTATCATAGCAAAAGCCATGCAAAGCCGTGGGAATGAAATATTTGCAATGGGGAGATATAACCGCGCCTCAATTATGGCAATATTAGGGTAATACCTGTAATACCCGTTACGCACAGGAACGCTGTTGGCCTACACTCTCGTATCGACCTGTGTGCTGATTCTGCGATACCAGCCGCACACGACAAACCTTGTTGAGCTGCTGCCTCAGAGTCTGCGCACACCCTGCCGCTCGCCGACGAAGGATCCCCAGGGTAACGGGCAAGTCTCCTACAGCAAAGAGCTGCGCCCCGAGCAGCTAACGGCGGCCCTTCATACTTCCCAGACCCACGGCGGGCAATCGGAGCTGGGGGTGACTGCCGGTGGACAGCGGATCATGGTAAGGATTTACCTTGTCTGGCTGCCATTCAATAAATTTCTGAGCTTGTGCTTGGAATTTGCTCGGTATCTTTGCTCGCCACGAGGCACTTTAGCAATGTTAAATGAGTCATTAATGCTCATAGGCCATCCTTCTAGTTGAAATCTGATTAAAATCATTGGGAAATGTTGTCGGTACGACATTGTTAGGCTTCAGAATTTATAAAAGAATTTTAATAAATCGCTTGGCTAAAGTTCATTTGTCTCACTCTGAATACAATCTATAAAATCACGAGTTTATAAACATTAGTCATTATTTATATATATATATATATATATATATATATATATATATATAAATAATGAAAAATGTTTATAAACTCGTGATTTTATAGATTGTATTCAGAGTGAGACAAATGAACTTTAGCCAAGCGATTTATTAAAATTCTTTTATAAATTCTGTTACATTTTTCTTACGTTATTTCATTAATCGGTAGAATGCTATCCCAGTCGATATGCACATCGATCACAAAATACTTGGAAATCCTTTATACATAGACGCGCAACAAGTCTTAAATAATAAAAGAATATTATATCGCGTAACATACAATTTTAGGGAATTATATTGTAATAGTTAGGATGATGCATTGTTTTTATTTTTCTATGCAATATGCTTGTATCGCTAAGTCGACTAGACTCAATAGGATATTAGTAGTATATCATAAAAAAAAAAAAAAAAAAAAAAAAAAAAAAAAAAAAAAACTCGATGTTGCAATTGGAACTCGCAAATTAAACTATTACTCGCAAATCGTTATTATTGTTAAATCCTCGGTAAACGGAAGTCAAGCAGAGCGTTGTCATGGGCTAATGTCGCGGGTTTGCAGGTTCGAAGGGTACGAAGAGCAAACAGTTCGTCGCCGGAGTCTGATGACACGTACGGCGGAGAGGAGGACGATCTTGGTCTTGGCAAGGACGATCAGTACCTGGTCTGCGATAGAACAGAAAATAAGTTTTATGGCAGTGTGCATGGGGCGACTGCGGGCTCGAGTACCGGAAGCGCTCATCATTATCCAGGAAGTACGCCTATCATCGGGCCGCCTCTGAATTATCTCCAGCGTAGGCTTCAGGTCGGTGATATTAACATCGAAGCTTCTATTCTTATCTGTTAAATACGCTGGACAAATGTTTTCTTATTAGATAATAACGCACGATTGGGATTCGATGAATTCGCCACTAAGTAATAAGTAAAATAATGAAAATTTGACTTTAAACTTAAACGGCTCTCTACGTTTTTTATTGACAGGCGGCTCAGTATTTGTGCCCAGCAATATTTCCATGGGTCGATAGAGGACCAGCAACCGAAGCGTCCGGTCGGTACGTTATGAAGCTCGTCGGGATTATGTACCTTCTCATTCTCATATTCGACTGGATCATTGTTTGCGCAATGGGTAAGTTAGATATCTACTGATTTATACAAGACTGTCGATATTTTGGGGATTTTGAGGATGAAGGGGACCGCGAAGCTTTAAGTAAGAAGCTGGTTTTTTTCTTCTGTTAATTATTTATAGCTTTGAATTATTCGCAATCTTGATAAATGCTAATGCCATAGTTGTTGCTTAACGGGAAGAAAGATATTCGTGTGTAATATGAATAATATATTATTAATAAAGTTTATTAATGTAGCGATTCTTTAGTTTGTGTAAGTTTGTACGAGTTGATAGTTTAAGCTTAACCAGACGAAAGTAGAATCGAAGGAAATTCTACACTTTCTACATGACTTTCATTGTATTTCGCAAGTGCGGTAACTATTTAACATTCATAGGCAAGGCTTAAAATTTATAAAACTTATAAAAGTAACGTGGCTTGCTAAAGTTTTAATTTAATCTAATTCATAGTTATAATTGTTATGGTAATTTTGGATTTTGGAGGTTTGTTTGTTGTTGAGCATTTCACCACGATTTTATTTTCAAAATTTTAACTTTCACGCTCTCATGATACAATGTGCATAAAAAAAATCATAAGAGAACAAAAAATTTATATTAAAATTCTCTAGAATTTGGCAGTCTTTGTACACTTTAAGCTTTATTACGATAAATTAATTAATTTGGAATTGAACAAAAATATAGGTAATATGGGGAGCTTTACAACGTTTCTACTCTTCGTCTTCCTCTTTGCTATTATTGGTATTCTTCTTGCAATTAGTAGAAAGCCGCAAAACAGGTAAAATTGAAATTTTCAAAATTTCTTTTTAATATGTAGTATGAAAATAGTATTGCTAATGTATTATGCCATGACTTCATAGGAATCCCATGATGTTCATGACTCCTGGACTGCCATTTGTTCCAGCTATTGCTGTCACTGTTAATATTTATCTTATATTCAAGCTTAGTATACTCACATTAGTCAGATTTACAGTATGGATGACTCTGGGTAAGTTAAATAGCAAATAAAAATTTAATTATTAATTTGCCCTAATTTTATGATTTATATGCATATCTCTTTCCTTGTTTCGCAATCATCGATAATATTGCATTGAAAATTCGACATCCATTTTGAAACTAATCTACCGTAAACGTATCGATAAATTCAACGAACCACTATCTCTTAATAATAAGGAATTCAACTGTCCTTTAGACATTTCAATGAAATTAATTTGGTATATTTAGTCCTTTTAAATACGTCGATGCTCCGCTGTAAGATAGCAACTATTATTATCGATAATTTGTCAATGAATTTGCCATTCGAGCTTTGGAATAAGGTAGGAATTTACGGAAATTTTCTTTATTACCGGTGCGCAGGTTTCCTCATGTACTTTTACTACGGCATAAAAAACAGCAGCCTGAAGGAGAGCAACGAGGATAGCGGCATGGAATCGAGCGGGGCAGGTAATATTGAACTGACGGTGACGCAGCCAACGAAACCATCAATGCAGGCGAAATCGCCGCAGCCGCCTTGCTCGACTTCGTACATAACGACTCCGGATCGCAGCATCTACGAGGGCCAGCAGCTGGACAGCTTCGATATGCCGGTTTTCGGTAGCACGAGCTTCGGCGGTATATCAACCCAAAAATCGAGCGAAAAAACCCTCTTCGTCAGCCAGGACAGCTTCCCCACCTGGGATGACTGAATTCCTGGTGGTCGGTGATTGGTGGTATTTAATCCTTACTCGAATATACTCACTTATTTCCTTGCTTCCTTGCTTTCGTGGCTACGTCGAAAGAACACTCGTTGCTCCCCTTTCCGCTCTATTATTCGATAAACATTCTCTCACGGTTATTCATAGGTGATTGGAAGTTTTATTGGAAATCGCGATCTACAGGAAAGTGTCTTTAGATTCGCACTGCTTGCACATTGAAATATACGCCACGGCAATTATAAGTTACAACCAAGTGGTTATGTGCATTGATTAATTAATAATTACGAGGATAATTAACAAAATTGATGGAAGTATCGGGTGAGCATAAGATATTTATTCAATATCATAATATTAATTTGATGACAATGCAAAACCTAACCACTGTATGCAGTATTATTTATTTTTTATGTGATATTGTATTTTCATAAGTCTGCGAATCCGCTTTTAGTATTAATGCATACAAAAGTTGCAGTAATGTAGAATACAATTGCGTAGTTGCATTGTTCAGAAATTTATAAAAATTAAGAACTAATTTTCTAACGTTGGATCTACCAAAGTTTAATGACTTATATGGACTGCACTACACACATATCACTAATAATTATCATATTGAAAAGCGATTATTGAAGAACTGACCGACTTGTCATATCAGAAAAAATTTCGCTTGACTGAAAGACGATATACTGTAGCTTAAATGTATTTTAATGATATATATAAATATATATATATATATATATATATATATATATATATATATATATACATTGAATAATTAATAGTTTATGAGTTAGCGTCACTATTCGAGTAAATATTTTCTTAACGAGAGTATTCATTCTAGAGCATTCACAACTTCTATTACGTAATAGTAATTTTTTCATATTGTTTAATAAAAAGTTTATAGTAGATTACAGATTTAGCAGTTAAAAATTCACTTACTTAGTTTTTAACATTCATACACATACACGCGTGCATAAGCGCGAGCGAGCGAGCGCGCGCGCATACACACACACACACACGCGCGCGCACACTTACACAAATGACATAGATAATAAGAAAGATAAAATGTTACGTCATGATTTTATTAACAGAGACTTAAAAGTTATTACATTTTCTAGTTTTATATATATATATATATATATATATATATATATAACTAGAAACATATTCTAGTTAATATTAAGGTGTATGTTAATACACAAAGTTTTATTAATAATATTTTCAAAATAGTAATCATAAATTTCAATGTATATGAGCGAGATGCTTAAAGAAAAACATACTTTAACATTTTTTTGTGCTTCCGAAGATCTTATTTTACACATTCATTTATATAACTCACATACATATAAAACATTAAAAAATCGCACACGCAAAATTGAGAATTTGTAAATTATCGATTAATGATATACTATAGAAGAGCCAAAGCAATGTAGTCGAATGAAAATATCGAAGCACTTTTTAACACACAGTTCTTTATTATTATTATTATTATTATTATTATTATTATAACTAAAAATTAATGAAATAACGAGAAAGAGCAATGCAGATATAGGAGAGAAGAGTGCGTAGAGAAAATATAAGTAATGAAGTAAATCGAAAAGACCACTTTAAAATAAGATAAATATTCTGTTTTCTACATATAAACGTTTTAGTTGATGAACACTTAAGATTTATTCTATGAGGGAGAAGAATGAACGCGATTGCGAGAGCACGAGACTTTGCGAATAAAAAAGGACGTGCGAATGATTTGTAATTACTTATTACAAAATGGTACTTAAATAATCTTGCCTAATTCTAGTCCTTGTTAAAGTGCGATATTAAGATTATCAAATATATCCATGAATCTAAACATAATTTTAAACAATTTATCCGTCGTCTTATCTAAAATATGTTATACAATGACTGTTTCTTTATGAGGTTTGTATTATATTAAATATTATTAGAATTAAGAATTCGCATCTTCGCGATTCGATAGATTACGTCAACTCATCGCTATAAACAATTAGAAATAATACAGATTTTTAATGATTTGTTACAAATGTTATTACATTATCAAATGGCAGATATTGATTATAAATATTGATTATAAATATATATATATATATATATATATATATATATATATATGGGATAAATTTAAAAAATTTAAAAAATTTTGTAGAATGTTATCTTTGATTTGTGAAATTGTAATATTTATAAATTTTTCTACATTTGTCGGACGGACAATTTATGGGTATATAACTCAATAAAGGTATCTTACTTGAGTCTATAAAATCAAAACTGAAATTTTAACTTAATTACGTTGTTATAATTCGATATGTTTATATTTTTCTGAAATTACGAAAATATTTATAATCAAGTATTTACACTGAATTGGAAAATTGTTTAAAAATCTTGTCACATTTTAACCAAAATTCACATATAGCACACAAAATTTTGATCATACAAATTGAATTCTTGAAAAATAAAATACTTATTATCATTATTAATGCCATATTATATTTCAAATTTATTAAAAATATCTATAATTTGTACATAATAATAAAGTATGTTAGAAGCAAATTTTTATATTTAATTAATGACTGATGTTCGTTTAGATCAATATTCTTTTTTATCGATTGATTCGTATGTGTAACAATATTATGTAAATTTCATAGAGCAAAGAAATTTATTATTGAGCAAAGGAATTAATTTTAAAAATAAGGCAATTCAAAATTAAATGTTTTTAATGGAAATATTAGCCACATTTTTTAATTATACTAGTAGAGCAATGAAAATTATCTAATGATCATACAATGTTTGCATAACAATTTTCATTAATCTATTTTTTCTTATTTCTTCAACGTCATCATATACAGAGTTATGAAAATTTCTTATTTCTAATAGAATTCTCATCGAGTGAAGAAACTTTAGTTATAGCTATTATAAATTAAACGCTGAAATTTCTACCAGTTCTACTATAAATACAATTTTAAATGAAAAAGTATTAAAATGATGAAAAATTCAATCTAGGCAAATACTTATATAGATATAAAGTTGGAAAATATTGCAATGATATGCTTATTATTATTATTATTATTATTATTATTATTATTATTATTATTATTATTATTGTTATTATTATTATTATTATTATTATTATTATTATTATTATACATTTAAAATAGACGTTAATACGTTTTGATGCCGTTTGAAAAACATTCAACTGATTCGATCATTTATACATACGTTTATACACATACGTATTAATATAAATAAAGATTAAAAAGTAACGATATCTCATTGAAGTATTGATAAAGTGAGAATCAAATTTTATTATTCTGTGAACGAACTGTGCCTGCACCTCAAACGCTAGTCGAGATTTAGTATCAGCAAAATCCACCAATTAATCCCAAATCCAAGAGAGTCAACTAATTGTATCCTATTAAGTGAATATGTGTATAATTCGTAAATGTCGAGAGATTTATTTTAATCATAATAATTTCATAATAATAATACAATAATTGAAAATAATAATTTGCCCATATCTGTTACGTGCGAAATTTCGCTTCAACGAAGCTTCAACTTTAGAATTATTTGCGTAAGAGACAAGATTAACGATACATTTCATCACGATTTTTCTTATAAAACTCTCTCGACTCTCCCAATTCTCGAGGATAAAATTAACGTAGAGAACAGAAGATTCTTCGATAAATAATGGGCACCAAACAATCCTATCGTTTGTCATTAGTTCTTCTATCATATGTAATAGTTATAAAAAAAAGTAAAGAAGCATAGTTGTATTGAATACCAACAATATCAAGCGATGACAGTACTATTGTTATACTATTGTCATTGAATAATTGGCAGTGAATGAAATTTATAGCGAATTAATCCTCGTATATCCGGATAAGATCGGTTCGGCCTATATTGAGTTACTTTGATGTAAATCTTATTGTAGTACAATAGTACAGATAATCTTGAACTTGCTGTTTTATTTTACTACGCAGCATTATGTCAAATGAATTGCGTACGTACACAGAGGCCGAGAACCTTATAAACTCGTTATATTTAATGTATAGTGACTGCTGAAGAGCGTAATAGATAGCTGTAAAAAATTATTTAAGCCCATGACATTATATGTTTTTTAAAGTAATTCAAGTTTCAAAGCGCATTTTGCGCGGCGTTGTAAATCATCTGCAAAAAAAAAAAAAAAAAAAAGATATAAAATAACCAAAGAGAAAAGAAATAAAGAATCTAGTTTGTTGCAAATATTACAAAAAGAATTATAAGAATTACAGTGGAATGAAATAGAGACGCTATTTAGAAATGTTAAGTCTTACGTTTAGATGACGTTGCAATTATATCCAAACCTACGACCCAATGAAGTGAGCACATTGAAAAGAATACGAATGAATATTGAAACGTGCAATATTAGAAAGAGAAGAGAAATACATTGAGAAGTTAGAAGCATTTTTTTAATTTATTTGAACTTTTTGTATGACAAAAATCTACGCTACTTTGTAGACTCACGAATTACAATAATAATACATATATTTGAATTTGTAACTTTATTAAATGTAAAATTATTAATTTCATGGACATAGTAAATGTGATGTTTATCGTTTAATAAGTTTATAGTAGAAAATATAGTTAAAAATATAAAATTAATTTCATTCAAGTAATCCGTTACGTTTATATTGTATACATATTGCGTCATTGTACTTCACATTACTGTTGAATATTCAATCTTGTATTAATCTTAAGAGGCAAAGTACCAAAGGAAGTTGTTGCGATGTTTTTCCTTTAAGGAGAAAAAGTAAGTTTGCAAAACAATAACATATAAAACAGAATTTAAAACATAATTTGTTCGTTAAGTGTAAAATATCTGCACAAGGAAACATTATTGTAATGTACTTATGTGCTGAGCGAGCAATGATTTCTGAATCTCTAGTGCATAAGACTTATCAAAAAAAAAAAAAAAAAAAAAAAAAAAAATAATAATAATAATAAAAATCATACAAAAATTTGTGTATTATTTTTAATTGCTTAATATCATGGAGCACTTATACAATTTTTCTTTTTAATTACAAAATATTACAAATAAAACCAAATAGGCACAATATTTCATATTTCATATTTCAATCAGTGGAAGAAAGTTTTCTAAATAACGAAGTATTTCTGAAAAATAGAAAAATATTTTTATCTTTTCTTATTTTAAAACAAATAAATTATAAACTATAGTACTTACCGATGGATTAACTTTTTGGAAACATTGGACAATATTAAATGCTGAATCACAAGGATTAGTTCCGGCTGAAATTTTGAATTCATAAATATTATTGATATTTATTATGAAATATTCATTTATTAATTACAACTTTATCATTAACTATTAATAAAATAATATTCAATTTATTTTTTATTTATATATATATATATATATATATATATTATGTAAAAATTGTCAAAATTTAATCAATTTATCCTAACAACATATTAACAAAATTTATAATTATTATATAAAGAAGGGATATTTTAAAAAATTTCAAATTAATTTTACTGATTCATATCTAATTTTATATTGTAATAATAAGTTTCAACTTTAAATTGAAATGTAATGACAATTTTTATACTAAAACTGGTTCAACAAAATTAAATTTAAAAACGATATTTGAATTTTTAAAAAAAAAAAAATTATTTTATATTACTGATGTGGCGGCATTTTTCAATCATTTCGGTTCCATGATCCTTGAAGGAATCAGGAATCCTTGTTGATAGTTTGTCAAAGTCAATATGCCCAGCATTATCCACCTATTGGAAATATTCATTAAAATAGTACAAATTAAAAAATAGAAAAATCATTTGATCTGTCGCTGAAAGCTTACCAAATCAAAAGTGGTAAATATACACGAGAAATAGCAACCAAGTACTTCGCTAGGATGAAAATATCCTTCTACTGTTCTATCGACATGTTCTAATATGCAAAATTATTAAAAAGAATTTAATGCATTTAGAGATTTGTATAAAGGAAAAGAAATTGTAGATAATATAATCTCACCGATGTCAACACTCATATATAAAATTAAATGATTCACATAAGATACTAAAGTTTGTTCAAAACCATCTACGAAAATAAAAGAAATTCATATATTTATAAATTATAAATTTTCAAATATATTTTTTGAAGACGTAACTAATAAAAGAAATAAGTCGCACCTATAAAATTTAATTACCGAATAATCGAAAAAATATTCCTGTCTTTATGATAAAATTGAAAATTGAAAATTACAGTTGTACGTGTTCTACTCACATTAGCTTCATTTTTTATAATAGTCACGATTAAAATTGAAAGGCACAGAATCAACTTCATTTCAAGATAGTTTTTAAATTTATTTATACAAACTTCAATGTGTTATGTTATTATGATAGATGAAACGTACGTTGAAGATTGATTGAAATACACAAGAAGGTGTCCATCTTATATGCACAGCTATTTCATTAATTAATGCATAGAAACGTTCATTACAACGTAAGTATTGACTAAATTGCTTCCGCTGGACATAGAAAAATACATATCAAATGATTTAATGATATATCTGTCAATATGACGATGCAATTTTATAAAATTCAATTGCTTTATTAATATTTTGTTTAAAACTATATAATAAATGCTTATGTGAACCATTACTTTTTATTATTAATTTTTATTAATGTATATTTTTGACATATTTGAATTCAAAAAATGTTTTTTTATTATTATTTTCATAATATAAAGTTATACTTTGTAAGATCATTTTTAGTTACAATTATGTATTATATATTAATTTATATGTTATTGATAATTATCTTAATTATATTATCGACATTGTTAATATTTTATTAATTAATAAGAATCTTACTATATAAGTTTAATTAAATTTTCCAAATTTTACGACTTAGCAATATAAATTTCACGTAGATTTATTCAATTTAATCTGAGCATTCCATTTACAGATTTATAAAAGAAGAAGATAGACAATAGTTTAAAGATTTATACATTTTCAAGTTTCTTAAATAATACAAATGCAAGCCGTGTTAATTTATTTTAATTTATTTTCTCATTAAAAAATTTCATATTTAACATAATTATTGTATTTTAAATAAATTTTTGTTATTTTATTCCAATATGCTCAATCCTTGACTAATTTATTTCTATTTATCAAATTGTTTTTATTAATTAATACGATTCCAAAGTAAAGGAACTGGATACATCAATGGCACAATACAATACATAACAAGTTTATTTGTTAATTATCGGATAAAAACATCAGGCTGTTTTTTTTTTTTTTTTTTTTTTTTTTTATTAAACTACAAAGACGATTATTATGTATCCATTATTGTCTACAAAATATTTTTTGATCATATAATGCAATTATTTGAAGTAAGTATTTTAAATATGGTATATAATTCAAAGGTGTGCTAAACGTATTGTTAGTAGAACACTGGTGTAGTAAATATTCTTCCTGCATGACAATTGTATTTGTTTGCAATCGTCATAATCTAAAATTATATTATCCCTAGAGCAATCGTATCATGACTAAACAAACGTAATTACTTTCGTAACTCCTTGCTGCAGTAGGACGACATTCGCTTCAATTTGACTTATTTGATAGTTGAGTTTGATGCTTGATGTTTGAAAGTCGAGTATTGTCACTTACAATGTACTTGCGCATATAAAAGGGCAAAATTTCCATACAAAATAATAACTTCATTGAATTTTTTTTTTATACATATTAACGTAAAAATTAAAAATGACATAATATTAAATAAAAATGTTACGATAGCAAAAAATATTTACACGTTCATTTATAACTCAAAGCTTAAAATAAATTAATATAAATATAAATATAAATAATAATAATAATAATAATAATAATAATAATAATAATAATAATAATAACAACGACAATAATAATAATAATAAACGTAAAAAGTATTTATAATAATTTACAATTATTAGAGAAAGATCTTTTAATTATTTTTATCTATTTCTTTGTTGTTGTTTATTACCAAATAAGATTATTTGTATTATTCATTTAGCGATTTATGATATCGATTGTACAAGTACTACGAATATCATTGATTCAGTCCGTAAACTTCTCAATTCCACAAAATCGAGCTACTCGGCGAATTGACATATTTTCGAGCATTTTTAACGTTAATGTTCTAAATTGATTTTATGACTTTTCTTCTGTGTTATTATTAAAGATTTTTTCAGTTTAAAAGAGGTAGTACGTCTGAAAATTACATTATTATTAATAATTTCCATATATTTCATTAAATTTATTAATGAAAATAATTTTTATTAAACAATTGTTCCTTACTCTTGGCGATCTTTCGGCATAGCATTTATTAAATGCATATGCATATTCACACGTATCACCCGTGGCTGTAAAAAAAAAAAATGAATATATTTTAATTTTATAAAATTGTTTTAAAAAATTGCAAGTACAAAATCTGACATCTGATAGGTATAAGAATATAGATATGCTCTTCGCATTCACTTCAAACATTCTTCACACTAATCAGCTTTCAGTTTTTGTGTATCGATTACGTCGACGGATCGAGGTCAATTAAACAATAATTGATACTACAATGATTAATTAAATTATAATAAAAAATAGACGAATAATCAAATGAATAAAAGAAGAAAGTGTTAAAATTATAAATAATCGATCTATCGAACATAAGTAAAATAAAGAAAAAAGATACACTATAGATACCGAAATATTTACCAAGGGCCTTGCACTCGTTAATTGCCTTCTGAACTTCAGTACGATAAGCCGGTATTCTTTGGAAAAATGTCAGCATTCCATTTAAGCTCAGTTCGCGTTTTTCATCGATCAATCCAAATTGCTCCCAGAGACAGTACATGTAACACTTTTTAATATATATATATATATATATATATATATATATATATTCGTCATTTAATTGCGTTAATTATGTAATATTACGAAGGGAACATTATGAATTCATATTTCTATGGAAATATTCCAACAAAAAGCTTAATCAGAATTCATTTGGAGTTCCTTTGAGTTTTATATGAATTTTCGATTTCGAACTTTTTAAAGCATGTTATAGCTTTTTCAGAATATTAACGAAAAGTAATATATTAACTTTTATGATTCAACGTTCCGCGTAATTGCAATACTGTTATACTAAACTATGAATAACGCAATTATACCGAGTTTGTAATGTTCAATTAGACCTTATTATAAAACTACGGTATTTAATATATTTCATTCTTATAAATTAATAATCAAATTTATAGTTTAATGCTAATAAAAGCCAATTATAACCCAATTAATGTATTAAATTATCCCTTTATTTGCAATAACTATAACAAATTAGCTTATTATTATGTAATAACCATAATAATTAAACATTATTAAATATTATTCAAAGTATACTAATATTAATATTCTCAAGCAGATTTCAATTGCAAAAAAAAAATAAAAATAAAATATTTAACTAGTTTGAATGTATTGATAAGTAATCCTTGTAGCATATAATTTACTAATATAAAACAGTTTAATATTGTTTGTAAGCATAATGTAAAAGTACAATATATATATATATATATATGTTGAAGTAAAGCTAGAAATAAACGTAAACTTGTATAAATAAAATTTGTAAAAACTATATAATACTTTCGAGCGTAAAGAAGTTTAAATGTAAAAAAAAATCAAAGCAAAAACTATTATGATTATGATACGAGAAAATGTAGTAAATTATTCTAGGCAATATGGAAGATATTAATAGTTTTATTGTAGTTATGATATAAGTAGATCAATTACAAATTAATTCACATAAATTCTGATGCAACATATATATATATACTTATCCACCTTTAAGATTTTTATGTTTATTTTAATATTGAGAAGGAAATATTTTTACGGCTAGACATTTTAGAAGGAAAATATTTTTTATATAACGAATCGTATAATCAATAGTTTTTGCTTTTTATTTTTACTTTGTAATAAGTCTAAATACGGCAGTTTATTTATTTTTTCTTTTACTAATTCATACATTATATAAGCGATATAAATTAAATTTAAAAATATTGCCAAAAATCGTTAATAGCAATATACCTATTTTGAAAATAATATTAAGAACTACATAAACATTTCAGTGGAAATTATAAAATAGACTAAAAATAGTTAACAAAATAAAAAAAAAACGAGCATTACATATAAGCATAAGGAAGGTAGTTACAGGAAACTGTTATCTCATTCTATCTAATTTCTTCAGATCTAAGGATTACGACGTTAGAGTTAGTAATTCATTATAAGATGAAAGTGCGAATGTACTTTCTACGTAGACCTACTTTGATTTTAATAAGACTCAATTATTACTTCATTTAAATGGTAATCTTTCTTAAAATATCGAAGTATTAATATATTTTAAACAATATATAAACTATAATTATATCACTTGTTAGGTTTTCAGCGCTTCCTGTTCATATATCATTTTATTTTTATTACAAATTCTTGAAATTTTAATTACACAAAAACATATTTGAACAACTATAGTTCATAATTTATAAATTGAATTATTAATTTCATACGATTTTTGAAAGTCACTTTAAGTTTTTAATAATTCATTATTAACGGAACTAATACTATTGTTCAGTATCATTAATTATCATTAAAATTTTAATTAACTGTTGATTAATATTGGTAATTTATTCTAGGAATATATTATATACGTACATTGCAACTTTATCGTATCGAAATACTATTTTATATATATTTGGTGTAAGTTATTAGCATAATCTCTTCCTTCATTTCATTTATTTATAATTATGATAATATTTAAATATCATCCTTTCATTGTATATCACATTATTTTCAAAATATTTTTTCATTAATGAATATTTTCAATTATATACAATTAATACTATAAAATGATGTTTTTTTTTTTTGTTTTTTTTTTAAGAGAATGATATCTATTTATTTTCAAAGTTTCAAAAGTTCTAAGAGCACATTTTCCATTTTTTTCCTTGTAATTATCAGATTTATCTGTGTGAACATCAACAGAGTATCCTCATTACGTGAAGTGAATGTTCGACTTGAATGACGTAGCAATGTACATCAAAAGCCCTATGGGTATTGATCGTCTGGTTTATTGATTCGGAATAAATGCAAATTTTAAATTATCTGCACATCAAAATTCTTATAACAAAGTTAATTTTTATAAAAAGAATCTTTTTAATTTTAAAATTTATTACTGGCTTCTGTATATATATATATATATATATTAAAACAAAATACTATGTGAAGTCTTATGTATAGATTTAAAATAGTGACGCCATTTGTTGGTTAATTTTAATAATAAAAACCATGCAAATTTATTTACGAACGTAATCTGATAGTAATTCAATGAATTTTTTTTTTTTTTCAAACGTATATTTTCTATTATTGATCAATTTAAATGCAAATGCGTAAATCAATTGATTGAATGATATGGGTAAACGTGTCCTATTTGTGATAAAATTAATGAATCAACTTATTAGTAAAATTTGTATGTGTATTTTAAAAATTTATCAAAATATGTTTGATCTTGAGAATTATTTGATTCCGAAGGATTCGTATAATTAAAGAATTATTCAATTCAATATAGAAACAAGAGAATTATAATGTTAGTCAATGATAATATGATGGCTTCTGACTATATTGTAACTATATAACTCACAATTTGTTGAATTACTACAATTACATTGTTAATGTAAAAATTTAAACAAAATTTTAAATTATTCGATTGCGTACATCCTATTAAATTGATTAAAAATATAATAATGAAAATTATCAATTTCATATACAATGGTTTGAATGTTATTACAGTTATAAAAAGTGTCAAATAACAAATAGTATTTATTGGCTATGATTATTAAGCTAATTATATGGATAATTTATTGTAAATCTATCTAAACATACATTCTTTGAAATTATTAGTATAAAAAAACTGTGCATAAGTAATTGAATTGAACTAATAATATAGTGACATATTGTTATATTACTTATCGAAAAAATAATTACATAATAGTAATGTCTAATAAACTGTTTTGGAGGCTTCTAAGATAAATTTTTAACGATTATTCTTCGAACCAATTAGTATGTGTAATAGTATGCGTACTTGAATAATAAATACACAATATTTGCAAGCCTGTATAATTTAATACTCTGAAAAAGTATATTAATCGATAGCAATACAAAAATTTTCAATAGTCAATTAATTTAATAGTTATAATTTAGTAGGTAATTACTTAGTTTTATGACTGGATAGTTACGACGAGTTGTTGAATGAAAATGAAATTGCGTATACATAGGGTATATGCGACAATTTTTGTAAATTAATTCAAAAGTTTTATCATCGTCATAAAAATCTATTTCAGATGAAATATTAGATAACAGTTCAGTTCATTTGTTATGGTATCTTACGCGAATCTCCAATCAACTAATATAATAAATTGATTTAAAGTACTTTTTTTTTTTTTGTTTTTTCTTTTTTTTTTTAACAAATAAATTGTATTTTGTGTAAATATTAAACAATTCGTCGGATATTAAATTTTGAACCTTTCTACATTTTCACGAATTCATTTTATATTCAAATCTATTGACAAGCATATTTACATAAAAGTTATTTTATTTATAGTATAGTATTTGTTACTATATTGGTAAAGAAAATACAACAACAACGACAACAACAACAACAGTAAATTTAGTCTAATGAAATAGAAAAATGATTAGTTGAAAATTTCCAATTATATCACGAATGTCTATTCAACAATAAAGCAGTCAAATCTGTTAAATGCTTTTATTATTTAGTAATATTTGTACATTACAAGTAGAATGGGGGATATTGATTTTTAAACGTTATCTTTTGTATTCATAATGTTTATGGAAGGGCATGAAATATTTAGTTATAAAAAGAAATTTAAAAGTGTTTACCTTCAATTCCGGAGTATCGGGCCATTGGCCGTTTCTCACCGACTCGATGTCGGCTGAAAAAACATTTGAGGGTATTTTTCAGAAGTATTTATGTACCATGTGTGAGAAAAAATATCGATAATAAATAATACTACGTAAATAAATGTGATAATATTGATAAAAGTTAAACGTCGTTGTGGATACATTTACTTGAACTTTGCAACAATTTTTATCAAAATTCATTGGAGTACTTAACTCTTTAAGAATTAAATGCTTTCTCAGGAGTTAAATGAAAATCTTGGCTCGTTTATAAACTTGCTGGCGCAAAGTCGATCAAAGTTCCACGAAACAGCATCCAATGGCATTTGCACATATACACATCTGAAGGTGCTTTTGAAATATTCGGGAATAGTATCGCCAATATTTCACGAGAGTTAAAAAAGTTGGCTCACGTTTCTGGGATTACGCATACAGATTCAAATAAAAGTCAACGTGTTACGCGCGAATTGCCCAACAACTTTAATAAAGTTTTGCCTTCAAAACAACACACGACTTTAGCTCTTATAAAATAAACATGTATACATGTTTCGCCTTGTAAAACAACGAACGGCTCGAGATTTGCGCTTTAAATTCGGTTATCAGTATTGCGTTGCGCATACTGTGGTAGGTCGGTAATGGGGCAGGAGGGAGGGTAGGAGTTAAAGAAAACCTGGTGCATTACCAGTAGCCACGCCCGTTTGCATTTGACAGGCGTTCACAACACTGGCAGCTGTCGCTATCATCTTATCGGAAACGAAGCTGGGCCGCGTCTGTAAACAAAAGTGCCAATCGATCGATATTAACGACTATCATCTTTTCCATCCTCCCGTCACTATCACTCTCTTTCTCTCTCTCTCTCTCTCTCTCTCTCTCTCTCTCTCTCTCTCTCTCTCTCTCAAAATTTGATTCGTATAGAAACAACAGATTTCGTGGATATTAATGCGGAAAAATCGGCTCGAAGTTTATATTCTCAATGCGCTCCCATAAACAATATTAAGTAGAATACTGAAACGGTAAGAGGGGGGGGGGTAGAGGGAGATAGCGATCCGGGAGCGAGGAGAGGGCTCGGTGCCGGTCCTGGTATACGTACTCCGGCGTAGACGATGTTTAGGAGTCCAAGTGTAGGGAGAACGAGCAAAAGGGGTAGCACTCGTATCGAGTACATGATCTGGTGCTGCGGCTCTTCAGGGGCCGTTGCTGCTGCTGCTGCTACTGCTACTGCTGATGTTGATGCTGATGCCGATGCTGATGCTGCTGATGGTGATACTGTCGCCGCTGGTACAGAGGGGCTGAGACTGCGCGACTGATCGCCGCGGGAGAGCCGGAGCCGTGAGATAGGGCGGCTCCCCCTCCCTCCCAGTCACTCCCACCCCGATGCGCCGTACAAGTTTTTACGGATAAGCCGACGGTAGCTATCGGACTCCCTCCACGAAGAGCAGGTGCGATAATCATTTCTCCACGTGTCTACCGGGAACTCCTCGTGTAAATCTCATCGCCATCGTCGCCAGTCCTCCATCCCCCGTCCCGCGTCTCGCAGTCCTCGTCCGCTCATCGCCACATTCACCTCGACTAACGTCGCTCCATTTGCGTTTATTGAGCTTATTGAGAATCGCCTGCGAGTTATCGACATTGACATTCAACTTTGCTCGATAAAAGACTATTAGCCGAGCCTTGTTAGCCAGCTTCTGTCCTATCGTCACTCGTTAATTCATCCAGCATTTAGCGCAATTTGTTTAATGACATCTATTATCATCTAAAGTTAAAAGATTTTAATGTCATTTGCATTAGCACGCAACTATTTTCTAGTTCATGTGTTCAAGCGTAATTCAAACAATATTCCATCGTATTGTTCGTGCTTCTAGTTGCGGAAGGCCAGACGCTTATTTATTATCTCCAAATCGATTTAAGTAATCTCAAAGAAATATTCGATCGTAAAACCTCACAAGTTTTTATTACAAGATGCTATAAAATAATTACGAAAATTAATATAAAACTATCGATAATTATATTATAATGCAATGATAATGGCAGTATCTGTAAGTATTTCACCTGTTTAATGTAATTGGCATTATTATTAAGCTGAGATTTTTAAAAGTAAAGCAGTGTCCTTTTTGTGTCTAATACGCTTATTTATACGCAATATTTGAAATAATTTCAGACTAATTTATTTACACCGCTTATATAACACTAAAAAACAAAACGAACTTAAATATTTTTTATATTAATTGGATAAATAATTAAACAAAATGCTTACAAAATTTAAGAGTAAAACTTTTGATTTGTATAAGACAAAAAAAAAACTCTAATGCTAACGGCTGATTTTATTCTTTCTAAAGTAAGTTTTAAAAAGTTTGTATGTAGAAGTAAAATATATTACATGGAAAATAATTTTTTTACACGAGCGTAACGTTTTCAAAGAAATTACTATTAACAATTAATTAAAAGTTGAAAAATACTTATAGTAGAATGTTCTCTTAACCTCATTAATAAACTTCATTTAACTACATTTTCTATTATATTACCTAAACTTCAAAGAACTTCATTAATCATTGCTTTGAACTTATTTTTTTACAACTTATTTCTTATATTAATTATTTATAAACATTTATAACGATTATTATGTTAAAAATCTTATGTGAATATAAATTTTATAGAATAGAAATCATTATTTCTAAATGTGGAAAATTTATTCGACACACATAATAAATTTATTAATTTATTAGCCGAATATTGAGGCAGAAATTTTTTCCGTCGAATATTTGCTACAAGAAAAACGTTAATGATATTTAAAAAAAAAGATGAATATTAAAAATCAATCGATTTATTCATTGTTTTATAGAAACATTAATACTTGTTATTTATTATAAGTGTAGTTTTTAAAAATAATTGTTGAGATTATATTTTCTTCTTTTTTTTTTTTTTTTTTTTAGTTAAAAATAGAATTTAAATTTAATGGGATAAAAGTAGGGTGGAATTAGAAAGGCATGCATAAAAAAAAAACTAGATTAAGTACGCGACAAAGGTTCAAAATTTCTGCAATTTGTTCTGCATTTCGCGTATTTTTTGTCCACGCGTAATACACTTTTTTTATAAAAACTTTTGCCTAGAGTTTATTACAATAATTCTTAACGCCGTAGTAATTGAATATATTAAATAATTATGATCCTCAAATAAATCCAAAACTTTCTCTTAAATTTACTTGTTATGATAGCACGAAAAAAGTTCGTCTCAATTTGGAATATGAAAAATTCTTTTTCTGCATTTTCTTTTTGCCAGTTGAAACATTTCGAATGTAATATAATTTTTTTTTTTTTTAATGGTTAGTGAACATTCTCTGCCATTTGAAAAAATTCATAATGTAAGTCGAGGTCCCGAAAAATTGGTTAGTAGATCAAGTGCCGTAGGTGCAATTGTCTTTCGACGTAACAATTTCAAACGTTGTCCTATAGCGAGAGAGAGAGAGAGAGAGAGAGAGAGAGAGAGAGAGAGAGAGGTGGAGGGAGGAGCGGTAGACTGGGACTTGATCGGCGGATGCAGTAGTTTAGTCCCCCACGCTTTTTCTCTTACTAAATTAGAGAGCAAAAGGCAATCGTCGCACCCCGATCCTCTCAATTTATTTCTATGATTTAATGTTATTTTCCGACTAGTTTTTATTTTTCCTACTTGCCTACCTCGTGGACGTTCTTATATCCTGGCTTAAATTTTCCATTTACGCGAGGATTCGAGCAAATCTCATTTTCACCATACAACCAGGCAACCACTTGTAGACAAAATAATTTTTCATTTTCACGTAATCGTGAAAATACGAGACACGTAAGCGTGTAATCTACAAGAATTCAGTTCAAAATTCAAACATAAATTAGGTAATGATTTTTTTTTCTCATATATTCACTATCCTTATCGAATTACTAAACTTAATAGATTTCAATGGGGAGTGACATCTATTTATTACATTTTTTAAACATTTAATTCATTACATTTTATACCTCAAGTAAGTGACTTACCGAATGATTCAATATGAAAATTGAAGTAACGAATTCACATCAAACGAGATACCTAATATTCCATTTTCCATATTATTTTCTTTAAATAACATTTAGGATAGATTGCCTCGCTATAATTCGACATATAATTTCCATTTGCTTATTGATAGCCCACCTACTTGATATACTTCGCTCACGCACACTCAACTAATTTAACTTTACACAGACATGATTGTATTATTTCGGCTTCAATAAAGGCTTCTAATTATTGTCGGAAAATTGAATTTGTATTACGTAAAAGGCTTCAAATTTTATTTAGTAGCCAAAAACAGAACGGAGATTACGTATTTTTTAAATACTTTATATTTATATATTTAGCCTAGATGAAATAATATCATAATCCGAGAAAGGTCTGTATAAATATTTTTTGACTTACTCTCATGCCAAAAGCGGAGAGGAAATGAAAATTTTTTGATAATTATTTCAGATTCGTCATTATTTTTCGAATAAATTTTGTAAAACTTTCGGGCCACTCACTCCAATCCCATTTATTTTCATCCGCAATAAAAGTTTAACACGACTTTGCAAACGGCATTGTTACATAGTCAACCTAAATATAAATATAAAAAAATTTTCATAACTGAAGTATATTTTGATGAAAAATTATTTTTTTTTAAAAAAATATTGTAATTTCATTTTACTCACGCGTACTGAAGCGAGTAGTAGAATTGTAAATATTGCATTTGATTTGTAGTTACGAAACTATGAAAAATCTATAATAATACTTTGGTAAATTTTATATTTTAGTAGAAAAAATAGAAGATGATATTTCGAACTGCCATTTACAATAGTTCAATTTAATTTGCATAACGATTAATAATAAAATAATTGCACGATTTAATTGAAATATATGATTCAATTCAATTTCAATTACAGGGTTGTGTAATAGTGAACAATGCATCTATGAAAATAGTATGCAACCGACGTTTGAAGCTTTACCTCTTGAATGAAAAAATGGTCCATTAAAAAGCAATGCTCGGATGTTATGGATTATCAGTTGATAATAAAATTATAACGTGGAAGAGTTGGAAATTTTACGATTCCGGTCTTGCATCGATAAAGAAACTTATGTCATCGTCAGAAAATGTTTTTTTTTTTTTTTTTTTTTTTTTTTTGTATTTCCAAAAGATGGATAAAGCTCGTAGAAAATAAACAAGTGCACGCATTCGCACAAATAGACGCTGGTGTAAAATAATTTTCTCGCTAATCAAATATAAACTCGAGGAAGAGGGATGACGTCTGCCCCGATCCTGAGTAGAGAACTTAAGTTCCCCTTGTACATCGCGTTTAAGTTTAATCATCAATCAATCAGCTCATGGTTCCTCCGTTATTAATTATTCAGCTTTACTTTTTGGCGTTTTTAATATTAGTGAATATGGCTGTAATATAGTGAGGTTACGCTATCGCTAGGATTCGTAAAATTCATAAGGACATTTGAAATGCAAATTTGCATTTATACTGTCTTACGAATTTAACGAAGCTTGTGCTTGCCGATTAATACAATTGCAATGGGTAATGTTATGTCATTAATTTTGATAAAATTTAAAGTTTATAATTACGATGTTTCCTCTCACATTTCCTCTCCGTGGAAAGTTGCGGAAGAAAGCAAATTGCACTCATATTTAGTTTATGAAAATTTAACGAATTCTATTAAATCAGAAATATATGTTAATGCATTTTCAAAATTAATTATATGAAGCGTTATGAATGTATTTAAGCACAAAGCGTAAATAATTCAAATGCATTCAGTTTATTAAATCTGTAATATTGCTGTGGTAAATATAATTCGTCGCTTCTTAATGGATTATCGTCTTATATTTACATTTCTGCATGATGAAATTTCAGAATTTCTATAAATATTAATACAATTGTAATTGCTATAGATTTGATAAGAGAAAGATGATTCGATGATTAAAACTTAGGTAAATATTTTAATATAAGATATAGAACAACAACAACAACAACAACAACAACAACAACAACAACAACAACAACAACAACAGCAAGTGTAGAAATTCTTTAAAATTTTTTAAATTTCAACGATTGAATATGGTTGTTAAATTATTTAAATGATGCAGATGAATAAAAAACTATGGCATGGGATTCATTAGACTGTGTATAAATATTCGTACTTTTCTTTTGTCGCATACTATTCACATATTATTGATCACAGTGAGTTTTTCTCTGCTAAAGACGAAACTTCAATCACTTAAATGCTCAAAGGCCAAATGCTCTAAAGGCAGGAAGGCAGGCAGACTTCGGAGGCAGACTATAAATTGTTTTTAAGGTTGAATGAAAATTCCATCTGCCTGCGTCATTGTGTGATAGGCAAAAAATAATTTCTTTCACCTTTGCGATATTCGAAGAAAGGCAACGGCTATTTATATCCTCAAAAATTGAAAAAAAAAAAAAGTCATAGCATCATCACGGACATTCCAAGCTTTCACGTATTTAACATAAGAGCGATGCTTGAGTTTTTTTTTTATTTTGTTTTTTGTTTTTTTTTTGGGGGGCGGGGGGAGGGGGCGGCAAATACGAGAAAATAATACAGTTCGATCTTAAAATACAATTTAATACTCGTACGACGGAATAACAATGCGTCCGAATGTAATTGTAAGAAGTCGCTAAGTATGCTGGCTGTAAAAAGGTCGGAAGGTTCGATTAGCGTTGGAAATTTAAGTAGGAAGAAGAAAGAATGACAATAAGGGGTGAAAGAAATGTTGAAATAATACGGAGCGATTGGCGGCGTCGCATATGCACGGGGTTACGGCACGGCACAAGCAGCGAAACAACTGTCCAGGACGAAAACAATATCTCGCGTCGTCTGCTCGGACAAAATATCAGCAGTGACTGTACAGCTGGTGTATCCAATGGCTCGCGTTGCTGTGACTCAGAGGCGGAATTACTATTGACGTTCCTTTCTTACAGCTCGACTCACCCATCTCTCTCTCGGGCGGCCCCCATCCTTATCCAGTAATACAGCAGCGCGTGCCCCCGCCAGGGCAACGAGAGGCTAAGAGAGAGAGAGAGAGAGAGAGAGAGAGAGAGAGCGCGCCCCATCCTTGTCGCTCGTGCGTGTGCCTTCGTGGCTGGATTTAGCTCCCGGTTAACCTCGTCGGAGGATCCCTTGGTCTGGGTGGAGGCCCCTCGAGGAGACGGCTCCTCCCGGCGGCCGAGACACTCTCCTAATCGTCTGATTGAAAGAGAGAGAGAGAGAGAGAGAGAGAGAGAGAGAGAGAGAGAGAGAGAGAGTGGCAGCCAAGTGTCGAGGACACGGGGACCGATTACGGCGACAGGATTTTCATGGACTGTACAGCTGAAGTATTGACCGCGCCCGGCCTTTTATTTCCCACTCTCTCTCGCGCGCTCTCTCCCACCCACTGTTCCTCCTTTTCGCGTTTGTTTTCCTGTCAAAGACCTTCGAGGATACGCGCCGGCATTTTTTTTCAGTGGACTGCGAGCATGAGGAGATCGGAGCGTGGAGGAGGCTCGCGTTAAAGGAACCTCATAACCCGAATTCGTCGCGAGCTGACGAGCCTCGCGCGTCTCCTCATCGACTCCGCCGTTATGCTAGTGAACTATAATGCATTATTTTGGAGGACGGTTCGAGAGTTCGTTAAGCTTTCACATTTTCTCAAGAGCCCGAAGATATTCCAACGAATTGAGAGTGTTTACGGTAGGCGTGAAAGAAAGAGAAAAGAGTAGCGGCCATTTGTCACGTGGTGGATGTTCCAGAATCGAAGATTTTAAATAATCCCGCGTGCTCATTTTTATTTTATCAAGGTATGTTATTGGAATCGTTGTATATCTCGAGTTTAAAGAGAGACAGCACTTGGATTGTTTTCACCGCCGTTGTCAATTCTTAATATGTTTGTCTGCCCTGGTGAGCAATATTTTTTAATTCATTGCAGTTGTTATTATTATATTAATAAAGACGTGGATAAAAATGGGGAAAACCAGAGGTGTGCATGAAACAACCCCGGAGATTCGAAATCGAATGGTCGGAATGTACGAAGCAGGTCTTGGCCTTCGAGAAATTGCTGCAGCTGTAAATTGTTCGGTAAGCATGATCGTTGCTTATGATATATTGAATGATGTTGCCGATTAAGAAGAACCATCTCTTACTTTATATTACATAATATTCTTTTATACAGCAAAGAACCGTAAAGAGATGGCTGAATAGATTCGATAAGGAGGGTACCGTAGAGACTCGTGACAGATGTGGCCGTAAAAGAGCAACTACTCAAGAACAGGACGAAGCTATTATTCGATTGGCCACTCAGACTCCGATCACAGCTGCTAAAGCTGTGCTTCCGGCGCTGGGGCTTAATTGCTCCGTAGATACGATTAGAGAGCGATTGCACAAAGCTGGCATTCATAATTGGAGTCCGTCTAGAAAGCATATACAAAAGATGCCTATAGCGTGAGTAATGGATTCGATTGTTTATGAGCGAAGAATAAGAAACGTGCTATTTCGTAATTTAGAAAAATTATAGTACTGAGTGTAATATATAAATTTAGAGTTGCCGATGGAGCAGGAATACAACAAGCGGTATGGCGACCTACTGGTACTCAGCTTGGTAAAAAGAAATTATCGAAGGAAGTAGCTACGGTCAAAACTAACAATTCCCAATCGAAGAAGAAAGTAGTTCCTCGAAAAGCTAAGTCCAAGCAAGCTTTTAATACCAATGTAGAATCAAACGACACGACCCAGCAAACCGAAGTACAATCGAGCTTTGCATTTTCTTCCCCGCAACAAAGTGTGCCAGCGCAGGCACAATTGAATGAAATGCAGCCTTTGCCACCCCCACCTCCACCGCCATTGCCTCATCCTGTGATATCTACTAATCCAAGCCAGTATAGTCATTCGTTAAATCTATTACCACAATCGCAACCAATTTATCATCATCATCCAGGACTTAATGTTTCACAAAATTGGCCCATCGATCTTGTGCAAGGTGCTCATCATTATACTCAGGTGGGTAGAAAAATAAACATGTCATTTAACAATCTATCAAGCTATTAATAACCTTTAATTGATATTATCTGATAATTTGTTGTTTAATGAGATTTCTCAGTAGAGATTCCTTTTATAATTGAATTCTTCAATTTTGTAATAAGTGATTGGATTATATTAATTAATACATTGTCTTTTAATAAAGATGCTGGTGAATTGTAATGCAATTTTAATCTCAATTGTAGAATCATCAAAATTCAATTCATCACGAACAGCATCAACCCGTGCATATTCAGACGCATTCTCAATTACACAATCACCACGATGCGCAACTTAATCAGCATATGCAGGATCAAATTCCACCATCCATGCATTCACAGCACCATGATATATCTCAGCAAAAAGTCGATCATCAACAAATAGAACACCATCAAGATCTAACAAAAGTATCTCAAGGAAAATTAAACGAACCTCAAGATGTCATAATTAATGTATGCTCGGATGCTTGCTCCAATTCTAATAATAGCTCTAATGAAAATAGTCAAAACTCAAGTGTAGATGATGAATTAAGTAGCGATAATAATTGCACTACAACCAAAAAAAGAAAATCCGGAAGACTTAGGAGAAAGAAAGGTGGTAAAATTAAGGGAACCCTTGAAACGAGTATTGAAATTCGTAATCGTATGATTGGAATGTCAGAAGCAGGATTATCAACATTGTCCATCGCTCTGGCTATTAACAGATCAGTATGTAAATGTTCTTTCTTTGCTTAAGAAAATTTTGTAACGATAGTATAGATGAAAATTTTTAATTGACAGGAGCGAACGGTTAAAAGATGGTTGGATCGTTGGCATAAAGAAGGAAATGTTCAAACAAAAGAGAGAAAAGGTCGAAGACGTATTACTACGAAAGAACAGGATGATGCTATTATTGCAATGGCGACTCAGCATCCTTTGACAGCGGCAAAATATGTAGCACCTGCTCTTGGTCTTAAATGTAGCGTTGATACAATCAGAGAAAGACTGCATAAAGCAGGAATTCACAGTTGGAAATTGGGAAAAAAGCAAGGGTAAATTATCCCATAGACTTTGACATTCCAGTGCAGTGCAATGCATCAAACATATAATAAATTAATTAATTAATAAATTAATTATTATGTTTATTCAGAGAAGGCAACACTGTTCATACTGTTCACCTGTGGCAACCTAGTGGTAATAGGTCCAATAAAGTTAAGATAATCGGAGAAAAGAAGAAGAAATCCCCAAGTAAAAAGCGCAATAAACATTCAGAAGATAGCTCCAAGCAATTCAATAAGAAACAAAGAGTGGAAACGTCACCTTTAAAAATTGTAGCACCATCTACAAATATATTGCCGGAGGAAACAAATTTACAATATCAAAGTCATTCACAATGTAAATAACTTATGTTTTAAAATTTTCATTAAAAAAAATTAATCTTTCCAACAAATCCTCTATGAATCGAGAATAAATATGTAAGCAATGTAGTATGTAATACATTTCAACAACTTTACAGCTCCGGCAATGATGCAATCAGCGCACGATATGCAAAGTACTTCAGCGGTTCTCATCCACCCTCAAGAACATACTCAAGTACCACCAGTGTGCTCCCAAGGTCCTCCGCAATCCCAAGCTCTGCAAGCCATGGGATCAATGATTCAACAAAGGCCAGATTGTAGACTAGCACTTTCGGCAATTGTACCACCCATTCCCACTCAGCCAAGCAACAACATTGCATATCCATCGTGCATGATGGGAAGCAGCAGTCACACAGGACATATGGAGCAAACCGATCCTATGAATTACGAACCTTACATCTGGACATTCTGAAATGTATACAAATGTTTCCTAAAAATACTCTTGATTTTTAAACAGACATGGGATTTCTAGATATAATTTATGCTTGTAATTATAAGAAAATATTTATTATTGGCAATTAGTGTAAGACCTAAGAGCTTAATACAGCACTCGGAAATTAAATGCTAATTATACAATTTAGTATGATTAGAGCCATTACTGGTAATTACTTCATAATTAATGTAATATTGTTTTCCCCATGACTGTTTAAAAATCATTTCATATCAAACGTTCCGCCTTTCTAAATAGTACAATGAAATGTTCAGGAAACATTAGTACACTATGTCTTCCTGAAGATGAAACTATGAAATCAGTATAAGTAAGACAATTTTATTAAGTACTATTTTATTATGCAACATTTAATGATATTATAAAATAATATTCATAAAATATTCATGTGATTTTAAAGATTTAAAAAAAATTTTTCGATTAAATTCATTAAGTCACTATTATTAATCATGATTTTAATTATAATAAATATACGACTTCATCTAATATGGATTTGCTTCCTAATTACTGAGATATTAAAATATTAAATGAATATATTTTTAAAAATACATATAAACATTTTTTGTGTTTAAAGTATTGTACAGATATTTCTAAAAACGATTTTTTATAATAAATAGAGGAATAGAAAAATGCAATATAATTTAATAATTTTTATTGCGCGTAGTAGGTAAATTCGATAATAAATTCTACTTGCTTATAAAATACTTGTAAAGTAATTTTAGCAATGCATTGAAAATCTTCTATTGTACTTATATATATATATATATATATAAACAGGAAAAAAACACTTATCTTTAAGTGAATATTCATGATCTCAATAACTGTAATATATATTACAAAATAACACTTTTAGTTTTTACCCAATTAATTATAAGTATTATTAAGTAATCACTATTACAAAATAATTGTATATAGATTATAAATCATTTACATAGAAATAGAATATTTCTTATTGTTATAATTTTGAATGTAAAATTTACAAAGTTTGTATAGTTATAATTAATTTTAATGTAACTGTAAATATCTGGCATATCTTAAACAAATAATAATAATTCTTTACTAATTTGATCTATAGCTTTATTCTTGTTAGTAAGCATTTACTAAGAATGAAAAATATGTGATTTGTAAATTTTTTCCTTCAATTATAAAAATTATAACAAATAAACATACATCTTGCTTTTTAAAAATGTGTATAATAATTTTATTCTTTACAATTCAATGCTAATATAACCTTTAACATATCCTACATAAGTTCCCAAATTTTCGACACATTATTTACAACAGTTTTTGGTTCGTTTTTAAAGAATAAAAGAAAGCCTTGAATTTGAGCTGGACTCACATTACGATTATATGATAGAATGCATTCAGCAAACTTTTTTGACAATTTTTCAGTTTCTGCATCATGCATCCTATAAAATCTAAGAAACATTTGTTCAAGCTGAATATAACTGCACCATCCTGTAAGGAATAAAATTAGGTTAAGAAGACTGAGAGAAAAAGAAATTTTGCAACATAAAAAGTATCATTTACCAATATATTCCTTATAATCCACTCTACCAGGTCTAATGAGAGCCGGATCTAGTCGATCCAAATAATTAGTGGTCATAAATAGAATTCTGCCTTCGGATGATGCAACTCCATCTAAAGCGTTTAATAAACCGCTTAATGTAACGCTGTTCAATCCCTGATACGCCGCTTTGACTTCTTTTGTCTCTTCTCTGCTAACAAATACAGCATCAATGTCCTCGAGAAGAATGATCGTTTGTTGCGGAGCAATTGCTAATAAGTGATTTAATCTGTCATCCGAAAGAAGTCGATCGGACAAATTTAATACACAAATTCCACGATCTAAATTACCAGCCAAAGCAGTAATAAATGAAGATTTTCCACAGCCAGGAGGTCCATGTAATAAATAGCCTCTTCGATACGGAATTCCTCTATCGCTATACCATGCTACATTTTCAATAAATTCTTTACAATCTTTTACTATTTTTTCACCGATACCAGTATCGAGTATTACACTCTCTAGTGGTCTTAGCTTCTTTGGATGCCCGAATTGTCGCCATTCGTGTCCCATTGCTACGTACATAATGGTTTTTCCTTTATGTTCAGCCAGAGCCATTTGTCTAGCTAAAACAAGTAATGCACACCATAACAGATGCTTTAATAATAAATTATATTTATTTGTAAATTCTCAGTTACCCTCTTCCAGAATTTGAAAATAAATATTTCTATCCTTTCCAAAAGCAGTGAGATGAACCGATTCAAACGCCATTCCTAAATTTACATCATGCATTTGCTGTTCCCTCGTTCTCTGAACTTTTATCCAATTCTTATTGTACCTTTGCAATTTATAAACAACACGCACAACATTAACGAATAATTAATAAACAATTCATATTATCATTATTACATAATTCATTTTTATTACGGTGGGATCATAATAATACAAACCTAAAAAAATGTGTACCAATACTTGGTATAAACTCATATCTTGTTGAAACGTATCCTGTATCACTTTGTTCAAAACTTGTTGATACGGCTAAATGTTGCGTTTTCTTAGCACCTTTGTACGTAATCCACTTCAGGAGCCATTCGTAGCTTTTATCTCTACATGGTACTTCAAGTGTTATCATGTAATGCCGTCTAAAATATAAATATCAAATTACCTTTAATATTGGAAGAAGAAGTTATGATTTTTAACATAAACACTATTAACGCTTACCTGAAGAGTATCAAACCAGCTTGTAAACCTTTCCGTAGCACTGCTGCTCCAGCACCTAATCCAAACAAACCGAACCCAGCACCAAAGTACGGATTATCTGACAAAGTCTGTACATATTCAATGAAGGTCATTTCTTTTTAAACTTCTTGAAATTACTACATTAACTTATTTGATAATGACAAAAATAACAGATAGATATTTCCGTTTTCTAATACTAAAGAGCAGTATTTATAATTACAAGAGCATACATTATTAGCGTTATAATTTATAATGCGATATTATATATGTTCATTCTCAATTTTCAGTAATTACTATGTCTTTATTAAACATTATAAATTATATATAAATTAAACTTAAATTTGAATTTATGAATAATTTGAGGTTATGTTATCTACGTCGTCTGCTGCCGGTTCACATGATCAGCAGACGGTGTAGAATATTAATAGTTGCACGTGCATTTCTTATTGTTAAAGTAATATTAATATTACTACAGTTAGTTCGTCTAATCTAAGAATTATAAATTAAGTCCATATTATTTATCATGTCTATTAACTATTAAATTAACTATTAAATGAAATATGTATTTCAACTTTCGTCTTAATATATATTGCTCTAATATAAAATTAGAGTATTATAATAAATATTTCAAAATAAATATCAAATTATTATTAATTATTATTTATTAATTTTACCATTAAATAGTTATTGATTATAAATGGTTCTAAAATTATATGACACAATAATAATTGCATTGCATTTAGTTCATATTGCACTTATTTTTCTATTTACCTTAATCGTTAGAATTTAATTCTATAAATTTGTATGTAATTTAAAATATAAGATTGATGAATAACAAATAAAATATTTATATATATGACAAATATAAATAAACTATATATTTTAATTGGATAAAACAACATTTTATTCTCTAATATTCAATTTATTTGTAATTATAGCGTATGAAATAATGTAAAAAAATAAAGGATAAAGAATACAATTATGATTTGAGTGTTTTACATTTATATTTATGGAATTTTAATTTTGAACGAAGAATTTACCTTAAGAATGCTATTAATTTATAAATAAAATATTTATATAAGTAATTTTTTTAAGATAAATAATTGTGTACACAATCATTATCGACGATTTATTAACACAAAATAAAAATATATTAAAAAGTAAAGTACATAGTTACTTTAAGTCAATAAATAACTTTGATATTTTATAGATAATTAATATCTATACACATTTGACATATCTCTATTATATGTTTAAATATATAAATACATTTACTATTTACAGTATAACTTCTAATTTTTAAAAAATTAGATAAGCTAGAAAATTTACGTAAAATAGTGTCAAACACTTGGCATAGATACAGGAAGATTGTCATTGCTTACATTAGCATTTATCTATGAAATCTAAGGTTTAGACTTCTCTTTCTTTTCATTTTTGTAGTTCCATTAAAAAAAGAGCTTGACGATACATGGAAATATAATCATACAAATATTAGGTAATTAATTTTTTATTTTCAACAACATAGAATATCTTACGATGCATTTAACACACATAATGTATAAATAATTAAGTTATTATTATATAATGTTTACTCTGCATTATCCCAATTCTATTTTGAATTTTACTGCTTTTCTTGAAATTTATTTAAAAAAAATAAGATATATTTCAAATTTTGACATTAAATTTCAAATTTGACTTTTTTCTATGATATAGGTAGTAATTACCTTTATATTTTAAGAATTGTTGTGTATAATTATTGTTTTTTATTTTTCTTATGCTTTAGTACATGTTTATATCAGGATCGAATCGAAAATATGCATTTTGATATGTATATATATTTGTATTTTCATATGTTTAGTCACTTGGCTATTTTATTTGACAACGACTTGCTTCTTGTTAATAATTTTGTTGGCTTTGTTACACTTTCCGATCGTTTTTAAAGAAGCTATCTAATATGTATATATACACACACACAAACACACATATATAGTTCGCGAGTGAGGTATACATTCCAATGTTTTCTTCGTGAATTTGATTTTTATTGCTTATAAGAAAACCTGTGCATGATTTAATATATTTAATTAATATTTTGTATAGTAGAATAGTATATAGAATAGTAGTTTTATATATTTCTATCAATTCTGTGTAGTTTGTGTTATTGCACTTATATTTTATGTATATATTGTATAAATTTATGTCTATTGATACATAAAGAATATCAAACTAATTATATAGAATTGATTTGTATTTAATAACTTCAACATAGAAAATGTTGCTCTTGATAAATAATATATAATAACATTATTTATAATATTTTATGAAGGCAAGATATGATTCGACATGCTTTGTTCGAAAAATTTTCTTTCTTTGCTTCCAAAAAGTTCATATATAATCAAAGGAACGATTGTTAATTTAATAATTTAAGACGAACATATATAAATATATAAACGCGACTCTGCTAGTCATAATAATAATTTACAGAAAAATTCCGCATATAGGAAAGAATTATTTTCAAATAAACTTGTATCTCCTTGTGATAAAATAAAATTTCAAAATAATATACAGAATTGTCAAAGTTTTAAAAATGTTATGCATTTTATATGATTGCCCTTATAAATTACTATATATGAATAATAAGAAAAGTTAGTAATTTTAATTTAAAATTTAAAAGCAATCATATATAATATTATCATTTATTTATTGCTTAATTTTTTTTATCCTAATTTGCTTTGTTAAATATTCTGTAATAGTTGGCCTTTTTAGTTAGAGTGATTAAGTAACTATTTCATGATCAGAATGTGATTCAAGCTTGTACAATTGAAAACTTAATTTCTCCACGCCATTATTTGGGATTTTTAATTAGAATAAATTCTCCTTACAAGCCGGAAACACGTTAGTAGTCTTTATCAGCTTTAGTACTTCCTAAGCCATTGAAATGGAATACCGTTAGTTGAAATATCTTGGCTCTTTAAGAATGAAAAATGTGATAACGCAATTATGTATATGAAATTGCGTATATGAAATGCGTACATTTACCAATGTTATTCATAAGGCGTTTGTCAAGAATTTTGTTATGCAATTGTGCGCGTAAACTACAATCCGTCCATCCGGCAACTCGACGTTCGTTAAGGCGCCAGATAAATTTCCCAATCGAATGTATAAAGCTGAAAGCAAGAGCAGCCAGGACTAAAATACGCCTGGAACTCCTCGTAATTCGGGCGGCCAATGTGAATAGTTTGTTTTTTCTCTTTTGTTTTGTGGTTTCTTAAACTTTGCACGAAAATATGCGTCACTGACGACCAAGAGTCGAAGGAGTCACAACCACCACCCACGCAATGTTCCTTCATCTTGGGGTAAGAAGGCAAATTAACGCACAGGACTTTCTTTCTTCTCGCAGGCAATTATATTAACGCGGTGGGCGTATGACGTCTTTCAAGTCGTTCATCGGGGCCCCTGCGAGCATGCCCGATCCGTTACTGAAGTCGATTTCAATGCCGATGATGGGCCCCGACGGACTTTTCTCCTTGATTTTACTGATATGCCGGCGCGTGGGTTGCGAGATCGTTCCTCTTTATGAAAGTTGTCGATCGGTTAGATTAACTCACGGTGAGGCTACGTATTAGTTGCTTTTTCGTTTGCATTTTAATATAGTAAAAGGACAACCGATACGATACTATCTCTTTCGCTTTAATCAGTCGAAGTTCAATGGTAATTTATTACGTGAATGCGGGCTCACATTCTATTATCGTATGACAAAACTTGAGTTACTAATGTTAAATGTCAGATTGTCAGTAGAGCTCTTGTGTGTGTGTGTGTTTTTTTTTTAATTTATTCTAGCTTTCTTTTATCGTAGTTATTATACTTAAACAATAGTTCAAAATCTCTACAATCATTTATTCTCAAATTAACGATGATTCTTTTAAATTAAATAATTTCATTTTCATAAACTGTAATATAATATTCAAGTTTTAGAATAAGTTCATTATAACAAGATCATTTATAGTTAGAAATTGTATCTCGCATTACACACACACACACACACACACACACACACACACACATATATATATATATATATACATATATATTCTTTTACTGAATTTTTAAAATGATTTCATTGTATATCGTTCAATTTTATTTTGTCGTTTGGCTTTTATTGAAAATAAAATACATTCGATTAATTTTGTCATTTAATTAAAGTCAGAAACTAAGTAAACAATAAAAGCATAAGAATTCAGAATTATAATTGTGCAATTATAATTTTGTGCAATTATATTATAAATAATGCACAATTTTAAGATAGTCGATTGATTGTTGATTTCTCCGTACAAATTAAAAAAACTTATACAGTGGTTTAAAAAATCCCATAGCCACATTTATAAGATTTTAATAAATTGCAGATACTAAAACATAATTTAATTCGTGTATATATTAGTTTTACTGAATTTATCAAATGAAAAAAAAAATGTTGAATTTCTCTTGCTTTAACGCCTTGTTTTATAATGCAAATAATCAAATGAATTAAAATACTCTTAAGATGTAAAAATGAATAAACTGGAATAATCATAGAAGTCCGAAGAAATAAGGTACTTAATCCCGCCTATAATGATAATTTTTTCAATTTCTCTTACGATATAAGACGTGGGATTGATTTTAATTAGGCAAGGCAGACTTTTTATCTGCAATTATATGTGATAAATTACTTGAATTTAATAGCTCACTTCGATCGGTTCTATTAGGTAATAGAATTTGAATTGGATTAAATCGATCCCATACGATATACCAAAATGCATAGGCGATAAGAATCCGCACCGTGACGTTACGATTATGATGATGGATATGTGAAACACATTTGTTTGCACATTGCCTATAAGAAAAAAAGTATTCGCTAAGATTTCCTTTATCACTAAACGAAAAAGTGTGCTGGAATCAAAAATCGATTGCCATCGAATTATCCTGGTACGTGTAGCGATAATTTCGGTGCAACAATGCCTGCTCATAAATTCGCCAACATCCCGAAAATCCAGTTTTCCAGCTCGTCCAGGGCCGTATGAAATTCGGTAGCCGAACAATTCGCCGAAGCAACGATCGAGGGAAATGAGAATCGAGTTTCTTGCGTCCGCTCACCTGGTTTCTCTCTCTCTCTCTCTCTCTCTCTCTCTCTCTTTCTCTTAGGTTGCTCAGCAAGCAAAGGTGGGCGTAAGGGCCGCGCCGGTGAACGTCGTCTCGTGTTCCATACATGGCTATGCTATGTGCAGGCCAAGAGGGACACGCGCGTTGGGTCCCCACCGCCACAGCAGCGGCGGCGATGACGGTGGCGGTGGCAGCAGCGACGGCGATAGCGGTGGCGGTGGCGGTGGCAGCGACGGCCACGGAGTCCCGGCCGATTCGTTCGTCGCGATTCAAACCCGGAGTGTCGCGTCGGGCCGCTGCAGCAGCTCCGCGCGCCACTGCACACACACACACGCGCGCGCGCGCGCGCACACAGACACACACACACACACAGACACACACACACACCCGTGCACGCGCTCAGAGGAAGTCGTCCACCCCCCGCGGCTGATATGCGCCCCCGGGTGGCCCGGAGGACGCGCCCCAGCACCGGAGGAAACGGCTCAGGATAAGTTACGCGGGATCATCGCCGCGCGAACGCGCGCCCACGAGGTGAGTAATGAGGGTGAAGGGTTGCGACCCTCTAGAAAATTTACCGAGCTCCCGATAATCGGGGCGTAACGGGGTGGTACACGATCGTATGCGTGGGATGTCTCGAGGATTCGTTAAACGTCCGGGGGACGTTGAAAAATTGGAAGTTGCGCGATCCGTAGCGAACGCTATACAATTCGATTAATCGTCCGGTTCGGCGAGCGCGTATTCTTAATGGCCTCGCTGTATCGATCGGCTTCGAACGGTCGATAAGGATAACGAATCGACGAATGCGGCTGGATGACGGTCGGATTGACCGTCCATGGCATGCGATAAGGAAATCGAATGTAAAGTTGCCCCCACAGGCTCGTCCAACTAAGCGAGCACGGATGTGGATGTGTACATTAAGCTCGAAAGAAGCGTGAGAATGTGAGCACGAGGAGGACAAAAAGTCCTCGGCGACAAAGGGGGTGGGCAGAGAGGAGCGTAAGTTTCGAACGGTCACGCGCTCTGTCGCACCGAGGGAAAGGTGAGAAGAGTGGAAGCACGTGGGCAGGAGGGACTTGAATGAAACGTAGCGGCCAGAACGGCTCGCTTGCATTCATAAAGTTCCAGCTCGGCACTCGTTCGCTCGGTCTCGCTCGTAAACGAGGAGGGAGCATTTGCATGAAGTTATGTGACGGCGCGGATCGCAGCCGCTTTTGAAAAATTAAAGTCGAGGATGATCGCTCCTTGTTCGCCTCCTCCTACACACGGATGCAGGGGGACCTCGCAGCCCTCGCACCTCGGCTCTCTCGCTCAAGCATCCTCCGCCTCGGGACTTTTTCTCATTCTCATCTGGGCGACCAGCAATTATTCCATGCGGTGCATGGACAGCGCTACTTTTATAATTAAAACGTCCCAAGGATCCCTCTGCAATATTTGTTAAATAACCGGTTTTATCGCCGCGGCTGTTGAAATTGCTTGCCAAAATAAATTTCTTTGTACCGAGGGAGGTATGCTGTCCGGCTTTATAAGCGATCGCGAACGAATCCTTTCTTTTTCTTTTGTTTACAATCGATGATTTTATACGTTTGCATTTTCAATCATCATCATCATCATCATCATCATCATCATCATCATCATCATCATCGTCATTACAATCGTAATTATCATCATTATCATCATCGTTCAGCTCGATTACTTGCAAACAATTTTTTTATTAATATTATTTTTTTCGTCCACTCGTGCCCGATATGTACAATTGTTGTTTATTTATGTTTTTGTTTTAACAAAAATTTTACATGTTTATTTAAACTTCTAAGACATTTTCACATTCTCTCTCTCTCTCTCTCTCTCTCTCTCTCTCTCTCTCTCTCTCTCTCTGTAACCAACTTAATTTTTAATGGTTATTTTGTTTGTTTCTTTTTATTTTTAATATTTTTCATTCCAATTGCATTTCCATTCGTGTTAATGTTGTTTGACTAGCGGAGGTGTGTCGATAGATCATTAGTGTCGTAGTTATGGGTTTTGTTTGTGAATCCACACAGCCAGTCCGATAAGCCTTATGAAATCACAGATAAATAGACCAAAGGCTCGTTACGTTCGCCAGATAATCAGTTACAATTGTGAATCCGTTCGCACAAAGTCATCGTCGTCGTTACTAATTAGATTAGGTCGTCTAACGTCGTTCTATTAACCGCTAATTGAAGAAAAAATGGTATTTTTATTGGTCCAGTGTACGGCCTTAGTCCCGTATCTATGCAACGAAAGTTTTGCTCAAGCCGAGGAGAAGATTATAGAGTAGATAGCCGGGAGAATTAGCGAGCCGAATCGTTATACGATATAGGTAAGACCGAGAGCGCGTTATCTTCATTTGTTGCTGTTCGCTGCTGTTTCCTCGATAATCTGCATAAATTCACGTCTCTTCTTCTCGAGGGGCAGATTCGCGCGAAAATTCTCGAAGAGTCGGAGCGTCTCCTTCGTTGGCCTCTCAACATTATTCTGCAGCGTCTCGAAGATTTCCATGGGCTTGAGGGGCCTTCTCTTAAAGTCCATCCGCCTTTGAATTTTGAGGCAGTTGTCCAGGGCGCTCTGGGCAAACTCCAGAGGCGTCTCCTTGGCGATGGCCTTCGCGAGCGAGGACACCTGAAAGTTTCTCGGGATGGCGTGTTGGCTCAAAAGCGACTTTTTGTAAGTGAGAAACGTCGTGCTATAGTCGGCGACCGGTATGATTATGAACTTGTCGTGGAGCTTGACGAACGACTTATCAGCCAAGTACGGTTCCGTCGATGTCGTGAGAAAGAGAACCTGCAACAGTACGAATAATTCCAACTTGTTTTTTCCTCTTCTCCCTTTTTCTCTTACCTCTCCCTCCCCGTATCTCGTCGTTCTCTAACCCCTCCCCGCCCCGCCCCC